>NC_029780.3:1046216-1054365 GCF_000817695.3 Arachis duranensis
TTTGAATATATTCATGAAAAGATATAGAAGAAAAAAACTACTATATAGAAGTGATATTATAAAAATAAAGGTGGTAATATCTATCTAAGTAAATTGTCATTTTGGTTAAAATTAGCTTTTTGCAAAATAAGCCCCAAAAGAAAAAATATCACTTTGGTTATCAAAGTGATTTCAATTTCGAAAAATACACTTACTTTTTATAAATAATAAACAAGTCATGTATTTGTGAGGAGTGTGTTTGGATTAGTATTAATGTTTGAAACAAGAAGAAACAGAAATACATTGTTATTTGTTAAGAATTTTTTAAAATAATAATAAAATTAATAATTGCTATATATTATTGCATTGCTGATCTTGACTCAAGTGCAAATGTGCAATGGAAAAGGATACCGTTTGCAAACTGATACAATTAAACGAGTTATACGGCAATCTCTTTAACTTTAAGCAAATGGAATCGAGTTGTTACCTGCTCTTTGAACAAAAAATTCGTCATTTTTTAATAATAAATCTCTTGGTATAAAAGCATATGAAAATCCCTTTGCTAATATTCAAAGTTACTACGGGTCGTGAAATCAGATTACAAGAATGAAGAATCACAACGTGCAATCTATCTTTGAAATTGATACTAATGATATTTCCAAAAACATTGGCATCTTCCAAAGCCGGAAAATTAATTGAAAATCGTTGTCGGCAAAATCTGGTTCTTGTGACAAATTCCGAATTCTCATAATCGAAGAAGCTACCTAAAGGTGGAAAGAAGCTATTGATTGGTACAAAATAAAAGGCAAAAAAACGACTGAAAGCTCCGACAAAAAATAGGATTTAAAAGTAAAGGAAGCCTCTACCACCAGAGTGGCTCCCACTCATTCAAAAGAGCTTGAAAAGAAGGCCGCCATGGGTGGCAAAAAATGGAGCAAAGACGAGTGATTCCACGGCCATAAGCTTAATAAGGATATTGAGTGAAGGCCCAGAAGTGTCCTTCAAAGGGTCACCAATGGTGTCACCAATAACAGCTGCCTTGTGTGGATCGGATCCCTTTGGTCCCAGGGTCCTAGCATGCTCAGATGCACCGGCCTGAAATAAGAAATTGCCAGCAAATTTCATCATCCAATGAACAAACACAATGATATAGAAAAAAAAAATTCTCAAAAATGTTCCAGTTCAAAAATCTTTACCTCAATGTACTTCTTAGCATTATCCCAGGCACCACCAGTGTTTGATGCTGATATTGCAATCTGAAAAAACAATTCAAAAGAACAAAGATTCAGAAAACTTGACAGGAATGTTGGAACACAATACCTCCAACTGAACTTCACATAATGCAGTCTTAGTAACTGATATTACCTGCACACCAGAAACAAGAGCACCTGCAAGAACGCCTGAGAGAGTTTCCACACCAAAAAAGGTACCGACGATGAGTGGTGTAAGCATGACAAGGGCACCTGGAGGAATCATCTCCTTGATGGATGCATCAGTGGAAATCTTGACGCATGTGGCATAATCAGGCTTGGCGTGACCCTCCATGAGTCCTGGAATGGTGTTGAACTGCCTGCGAACTTCCTCAACCATCTTCAAAGCTGCACTTCCTACACTCTTCATGGTCATGGCAGAGAACCAGTAGGGGAGCATGGCGCCAACTAAGAGTCCAATAAAGACCTTGGGAGTCAAGACATCAACAGTTGAAATTCCTGCTCTGCTGACAAAGGCACCGAATAGGGCCAAAGATACCAGAGCAGCAGATCCAATGGCGAATCCCTAGTGATGGAAGAATAGAACACATAACTCAGGTGTAACTTTGGGCTCATAATCATGATGAAAATGACCAGAGGATAAGAAGTAATCAATAACATTAGAATATTTTTTAACCATGGCTATAGATACTAATCTATATTTTAGCATAGATGTAACGCCGTAGTCATTTGAACAAAAATATAGGCTGAAGGTATGCAACCACTCTAAAAGCTTCAAATTACCTTGCCAATGGCAGCAGTTGTGTTGCCAGCAGCATCAAGGGCATCAGTTCTCTCGCGGATACGATGGCTCATTCCAGCCATTTCAGCAATGCCTCCAGCATTGTCACTGATAGGTCCATAGGCATCAATAGCCAATCCAGTAGCAATGGTACTAAGCATCCCAAGGGCAGCCACAGCAATTCCATACATTGCAGCAAAACTGAAACTTACAAAGATACTTATGGCAATGGCAAAAATAGGAATAATGACAGACTTGTATCCTAGAGCAAGGCCAAAGATGACATTGGTTGCAGCTCCAGTCCGGCAGGAATCAGCAACATCTTGTACAGGGCTGAAAGTCATTCACAAAAAGGAAGTCAAGGGCATTACACATCTATAAACGAAATATAGCAAGGCACGTCAGAAACTCAGCATTCAGCTACCTGTAAGCATTGCTTGTATAATATTCCGTAACAAACCCTATAATAAGTCCAGCCCAGAGTCCTACAGCCACACATAGGAATAACTGCCTGAAAATGTCAACCATGTAAAACAACTCTATTAAAAACGTTATCAACAATCCAAGATAACAAAAATAAATGGAATATGAGAATATAATCAAGAAACAGAGACACAAGGTTTTAACGGAATAATCTAAAGCAATACTATGTATATACAGAACCAGGCCAAGAAATTCATCAAACATTTTTTTTTCCCATAGAAGACATTAAAACAAACTTAACGTACCAGCTCTTAACTTCTTTCTGAGCTCCAAAGTTGAAAATAGTGAAGGTCGATGGGAGAGCAAGCCAACTAATAATTGCAATTCCAACAGTCATGAGTGCTGTAGAAATGATAAGCTGCTTTTTCAATGCTGGTTCAATTTCCTTGACGGCCTTGATCTCAAAGAAATCAGTTGCAAAGAGAGTAGTAATCAAACAGATGAGAATGCCCACAGAGCTGACAAGTAGGGGATACAACATGGCAGTGAAGTCGTGGTTGATTCCAAATGAGGAAATGGAAGCAACAACAAGGGCAGCACAAGATGATTCGGCATAGGAGCCAAAAAGATCAGAGCCCATCCCAGCAATATCTCCAACATTGTCACCAACATTGTCAGCAATCACCTGATAAGATCACGAAAATGGATCAATTGTTTCAGCAAATACAGGGAGGACTAATGAGATAACTACATTATTCTTCAATCAATTCTTCCTGTGAATAAAATGGGAAAAGGAAGTAGAAAGGGGGGTAAATGTGACTTACAGCAGGGTTTCTTGGATCATCCTCAGGGATATTTCTTTCAACTTTTCCTACAAGGTCAGCACCAACATCAGCAGCCTTGGTATAGATACCACCACCAACTCTCCCAAACAGAGCCATGGAAGATCCACCCAAGCCATAACCAGTTATAGCCTCAAAAAGACCTTCCCAATCATCACCATAATATATCTTGAAGACATTAATGGCAATGTAGAGCACCAAAAGACCATTTGCTGCAAGAAGAAAACCCATCACTGCACCAGACCTGAATGCAGTGATAAAAGCCTTCCCAACTCCCTTTCTTGCTTCCAAGGTTGTCCTGGCATTGGCATAGGTTGCAATTTTCATCCCAAGGTAACCAGAGAGGACCGAAGTCAAAGCACCGAGCAAGAATGATACAGTACTGAACAATGCAGTTGCAAGGGCTGGCTTGCAAATCTTAGTCTTGTCATATGTGCAAGCTTGGCTCTTGGTGCTGAAGCTTTCCACAGAACCCAGGAAAAGGAAGATCAAAACCGCAAAAGCAACCATGAAGATTCCCACATACTGATATTCAGTGAAAAGAAAGGATGTGGCACCTGCAAACAAATTCAGAGCTTGTAAGTACAAAGACCAAAATGCCCATCCAAGTCCCAACACTAAGCAAATCAGCAATGTGCCATATTAGTCTATCACATGCCATGCGGTGATTAGGTATCAGCATCCTAGATTAAGGAACTACCACAGTCAGGTTGATTATTTTAAAGTAAAATACTTTCTTCATCAAAATCATAATATTTAATCAGGAAGCAGGATATATACCGATTTAGGATGCTTCCATCATTCTTGGAATCAGAACAATTTGTAATATGATAAAACCCGACAGTAAAATATCAACAGTACTAGATGGATTATTAATTAATTATTAATTTATTACAAAATAATAATAACAACAACTAAAAATAACAAACGCACTAACACTAGATAATAATATGCCGTGTGTACTAATAATAGCAGATTAATAATGAGAAAAACAACGACCTCATATTAACCCATAAAGTGATAAAACACGAAGATATTTTGACAACAGCTATATTTCAGGCTTTCATATAAACAGATAAAGCTAGATCTTTGTGTATCCACTATTCACGATAATATCTAGTAGTGGCATTCAATTCCAATAATTCGGGAACCTAATCTACACAGTCGTTAAGACTGCAAAAACAGCACAGAAAAATGAACACTTTAAATCCAAACAAGCACTAACAAGCTTATCCTTTCGAAAGAATTACTAACACAACTACTCAACCGAACAAATAAGAAAAACAAAAAACAAAACACACAACGTTAGATTCAGCTCCAAAAACGACACGTCAGAAAAATAAACCGACGACACAACGAGATCTCAAGTAAGAAAAGCTCAGATCTCACCTTCGGAGATGGCGCTTTGAATGTCGGCACACTTGACCACGACGCTATGGTCGTTGATTCCTTCCTCCTCTTCGATCAGGTAATCTCCATAACCGTTCTTCCCGTTGTTGTTGTTGTTGCTGTTACCACTCGAAGACGACGTTGCGTGCGGTGTGAGCTTCACCTTTGAAACGAGGAACCACTGCACCAGTGAGAACACGATCCCGACGACGGCGCATACCGGAATCACTATCTCCGTCGCGAGCTCCGACAGAATAGCCCCTCCCATTCTCGCCGGAAAAAACCTAACTCCGCCGGTTACCTCACCGGAAAAATGTAAAGCGGCGTTCGCCGGAACACAGAGAGAAATGGAGTGTAAGTCACGGAGAGAGTGTGTGCTCGAGTGCGGCGAGGCTTGCGGTTTTATAGCGGGGGAGAGAATGATGGCGTACGTGAAAGTTACGAACGTTATGTTGTACCCTGTTTTGTGACCGTTGGATTTGGTGTCATTAGATTTGAAGTGATTTGAACGGTGGATGAGTGAGGAAATGGAATGAAATTAAGGCGGGAGAGAGGGAAATCATTTTGGAGAATGGAGAGTGTGTTACACACGGATATATGGTAGCTTTTTATATTATTTATTATTTTATTTATTATGGTATGCGGACATATGGTAGATTTACTTGGTGAGGTTGTATAGTGTAACTCTCGTTAGCTAGGTGATAATATTCATACAAAAATTTTATTTATATATTAAAATTAGTTATTAAAATTTATTAATAAAAAATATAATTTTAATAATTAATTTTAATATATACCTAATATAATTGGTATTAATATATTTTTTGTAAGCGAATATTTGATTTAACGTATTTAACTATTTATGGTTTTTTTGTTATAATAATCATTTACTAGCATTATTTGCTGTTGACCAATAAAAAAGAATCAATTTTATTTACAATATATAAAATCAAATATTTAAACTTCTTGAAAGTACAAACATATCTTTAAAAAATTTTAAAGAAACTTTAGTAAGCTAAATCTAAGTTGTTTGAATTTTTGCTTGGCATTTATAATTTACCCCAAAAAAATATTATTATATTCTAAGTGACACAAAAATAATTGCTTGCAACGTAAACCCTATTAATTGAAAATATTTCAAGTTATACATGCCTAATTGCTTTTATGTATGATGGATCTAGTTTTGTATATTAAAATTCCACTAAAAAAATTAGTCTCATAATGTTGTCTTATTAACTCAAATTTAACTCTCTCTTATAGAGAATACATATAATTTCCAAAAGAAAAAAAGAAAAAAACAAATACGAAAATAAAAAAACTACTGAAATTGCTTTCAGCTTAATGTTTAATTACTCTTATTAATTTAAAATTAAAAAATTATTTTTTATAAACAAAAGTTTGAGAATCAGTAATTTTTAATTTATAGTAATCAGTACTTTTGGCTAGCAACTCAATATATTTAGTTTATTAGTCTAATTTCATATTTTTAACTAACACTTTTAAATATTGATAATTAATTGTTAGATAAAATAATAAATTTGACTAATTTTATAGCTTTTTTTTGTATGTTATTTAGACTGTATTTAATTTTGAGAATATGATAAGATAAGACATTAACACATTGTTTGGATTGAGAAAATTTGAAAGAAAAGAAAATGAATGAAAAAGTAAGTTTTTTGTTGTTTGGATGAGAAGAGAAAATAGGAATGAAAGAAAAAAAATAGTGTGAGGCCACTAAATTATTTTCTTCCCACAAATGAGATGAAAATGAAAAGAAATGTAGCACATATAAATAAAATTACACATTTATTCTTTATCATTAATAAATTATAATTTATATATAATATAGATAAAGATATTAATGTAATTTTATACTATTATGATTTTTTTCTCATTTTTCTTTTCATCCAAACAAAAAAAAATTCTTTATTTTCTTTCCATCCATTTTCTCTTAATCCAAACAACATACATATAATTCTACTTTTCCTTCTATTTTCTTTCCTCTCATTTTCTTTTCTCTTATTTTCTTTACTTCTATTTTCTTTCCTACATCTAAACGAAGAATAAAAATATGACACAAAAAAACAGAGATACATAAATTAGTATTTTTATATTTTATTTAGTAATAAATTAAATATAAAATAAAATAAATAATTAAAAATATAATTTATTTTTATTCTTTTCACACAAAATTTAAAATAAAAAATATATTTATAAAAATTTGATAGTAATAATAAAAAAAAAGGTGTATTTCCGTTCGATGTAGGAGTAATAATAAATAGAATGAAATAAAATTTAGACCCAACTCTAATAATATTGGTGGGTTTATTTTTCACTAAAATTCAATCTTATTCTATACTTATATTTATACTTTATAACATGTCAATTCTAATATTATCCGTCCTTAGTTTGGAATATTAAATTTTTAATTAAAAATCTTGATTTAGTGGTTAAATATTTTTATATAAATATATAATTTTTTATTTAATATTTATCTCGAATTAAATCAGATTAAATATCTACGAATAAAATAATAATTTAATGTGTTATTTTTATATTCTTGGTGATAAAGAAAACACCATCATATTCTTATAAATAAACGCGACAATCAAATTGGATCATCACCTTAAAGCTTTGGTATAATTAGTTTTCTTATTTTGTTGAATCCTTAGTTTTCTTATTACTTACTCAAATAATTTAACCTAAGCAAGAATAAATATTAAGAAAGGGGCTATTATGCTTTATTTCGCTTAAGAAAAAAGTTAACAAGAATAACAACATATAACAACATATAAGAGTTATGACTAAAAAATTTAAGAGAAATTATACTGTTTATATTTTTATAAATTTAATTTTTATTTTTAACTGTTAAACTATAATAGCTTATCATTAAAAAAATATATTATACCAATTTTTTGTAAAAAAAAAATATAAATATCATAAGACTCTATATATATGATGATTGTTGGCATAGAGGAATATTCCGTATGCGTTAGGTAATTGGTGGGACCTGGGGGATTTTTCAGCATTGGATGGACGTAGGGTGTCGGTGATGAGTGTGATGGGAAAAATGAAGGGTGTGTGATTAGTGGCTCCGGTGGTCTTGGCTGCAGAGGATTGTGATTGGTGAGCTGAGAATATCGTGGGAGCTGAGCTTTCAGATTCAGCAAGAAACGGCCTTAGGGACGCTGACGTAAGCTGTTTTGAATGGCGTGCAAAGCATCCTATCCGATAACACATCCCTTTTCTCTTTTCTCTGTTATTTTTATTTTATTATATTTTGGATAATCCAACAAAAAAATATTGTCTAATTAAAAAATCACTAGTTTTTGTAGTATATGTTTTTTTTCTTACCAAAAATAAGAAAACTCGGATTCGCGATCTTTTAGGTGAGTACGAAGAAATTATGTCATTTGAGTTATAATTTATTAACAATTTTTTTAAAATATATTAATAATAAAATTTTTAAAATATGATGATAATAATAATAATAATTAAAACATAAAATTTCTTTTAAGTATTTG
>NC_029780.3:1054423-1079438 GCF_000817695.3 Arachis duranensis
ATTTATTTCAAAAATGTTAAAATATCTGAATAGCTATTTTCATTTCTTAAAAATGTTTAATCATTTATAAAATCCTCCCAAAAAAATCACTTTCGTAGAATTATCAAATTTTAAAAATAAAATATCTTATTTTTATGATTATAGTTGCAAAAAAAAAAATTAAAATTCAATATCTAAAATTTTATTAAGAACAGCTGTATATCTAAAACTATTTTAAGAATATTTTTATTATTAATTTACACCTTATTTTGAAATAGAGTAGTTATATTTCACTTAATCTTTTTTTAATTTAATCTTCCTTTTTCAAATTTGTTTATTCTATTTAAATTTGTTTTATTTGTTTTCATGCTGCTAACTGATACCAAATATTTATAATCTAATATAGGAAATATAAGTCAAATATACAGTATTATGTTTAGAGGATTATTTTTTATTAAGATTAATATATGTTAGCGGTACTTTAGTTTGAATGGATAAAGTCAGAAAGGCTTGGAGTACAGTTGGTGTTACTGTATTTAATCATCAATTAATTAATTAATTACCTTTTCTTTATGATTTCACTCATTGCAAACCTCTCAAAGTCTCATCAAAGTCTAACTATGTTTGCATTTTCAAAAATTAATACTATTCCAATAATAAATTATAGGTACAGTTAAGTTTTTCTAATTGATTATGTTAAATTCAATAAAAACATTAGATATGGTAATTGATCGAGGAGAAATTGAAATATTATGTTTTCCTCTTGATATATGACGGAGAAAACATTATTTTGTAAGATAAATTACTAATATTTAAATGGAAACTGTACTGTTTATTTATATAACATTTAACTCTAAGAGTTAACTTAGCAAAATAACATAATTCTAAAATAATAAACTCATGTTTCCAATCAAAATACCAAACTTATTCTTATAAGCGAGAAAATAATAATTAATTTTATTTATATATATATATAGCTACTCGGCATATATATTAGTGAAACTGTACTAACTACTACAACTAAGATTGATTATAGCTAATCAGCCAACTAATCTAGCTAACACACTAACATTACAAAAAAGTATATTTAAAATACAATAAAATATTAGTCTAAAAGTTCAAAATTTTCTTATCTATACTCGTTACTATTGCAAATTAAGAGTAAGAGTCTGTTTAGATAGCTTTATAAATAATTTTTTTTAACTTATGAAAATATATAGTATTAATGTTTAGTATAATTTTTAAAATCAAATTATTTAAGTTCTTTATCTAAACTAAACTCAAACTTTATATAGTGTTTTTTTTCTTCTTTTTTTTTGGGTGTTTAATTGGAATATCATAAATAGGAATTAAAGAGACAACCTGGAATTTTGGATTTGAACTACCAAATGCCTAATGGGGACCACATACCAAGCAGCAATTGAAAACTAAGGCTTATTTTTAAAGACAATACTATGATAATATGATTTTTATAGAGGAAAAATAAAGAGGGCTTTATAATTTATTTAAAAAATAATAATAAAAATAAAATAACACATTCTTTTAAACAAGTATCTAATTATCTATTAAAGAGAATTTCTATTATTTTGTATCATTTTTTATTTTTACATAGCGTCCACCTAATACTTAATAAACAATAATTAACACTTACTATTATAATGCACCTTCAATCATTTAAAAAATTTTAATTTTTTATCTTAATGAATGCACAACAAATACATTAGAAACTAAATTTTACATTTAACAAAAAAAACTTTTTTAATTCATAATGTTAACTTGTACTCTTATGGTATATATTAGCTAACCTCATATAAATAATATCTCAAAATTATTAGCATTTATTATATATCTTAATTAATAATTTAAAACTCTCCTATTTTTTCTCCATATATATTAAATTGTACAAAGAAGAATGTTATAAATAAAAATATTTAGTAAATTAAGCACTAATGATAATGGAAACGTGAAAGTGATATATATTCAAACATACATAAACATATTAGCAACCAATGTACAAACCAAACCCTTCACAAAGGGAAAGATACCCTTCCCATATTTTACTTCCATTTTTTTTATTTTTATTTTTTATTTATTCTATGTCCTTCTAGGTGGAGAGTATATCGAGTGGGACATAGTTGGTACCTTGTTAATATCAGGATGATGATAATAATATCTAACTCTACACAATTGTGAATGATTGTCAATAACTGTTCTGAAATTATATACACATCATTTGTATTGTATTATTTTTTTAGGATAATATATTTTCTCTTTCAAAAAAAAAAAATTACATATGATGAAAGGGGAAAAGAATCTCATAAAGACAATTGATGATCGGAATATCAATCATTTTTGGTTTACTTTAATTTGTGTTCATGGTTTCATGGTTTCATTTGATGGAGGAAATTAAACTTGTATGCTTTTGATGTGATTTAGACAGATATTTATTTTGATTATTTCATTTTGGTATTTTAATTCTCCCCCTTTTTTTTTTCTTTTTTGTGATGTGGTAAAAAAAAAGTTGTTTTTAAGTGAAGTCACTCCATAGTACATAACATCCAATCATTCCTAGGAAGTTGGCAAATCAATGTAGATCTTATCATCTTACCCTTCAAATTATTTTTTTTCCTTTTTTTAAACAAAATTAGAAAAACTATATTATTTATTTATTGATTTCATCTAAATTATTTTGATAAAAACTCATATGCACTTGATTTTATGGGCTTGTTTAGATGAATTTGTAAAAAAAATCTTTTATCGAGTTATTTTTGTTTTAAATCTTATAAAAAAATAAAAATAATTTTATATTTGGATATCTCATGCAAAAATATTTTTTTATTTATCAATTATGTTTGGGTATAATAATATAAAAGTATTTTTCTGTTTATTTATTACATAAAAAAATATCTTTTAAAAAAATATATAAATTACAGCTTCTCAAAAAATATATTTTTTAGTGCTTTTATTTTTAATTACTATTAGAAATTTGCCAAACATACTAAAAAATAAAAAATATCTTTTTTAATGAAAAAATATCAAGATAATGACATCTAAACAAGCACTATATGAAATTATTAATTGAGAATCGTTAAATAATTTGATATGTTTGATTAAATTATTATCTAATAATTTTTAATTATTAATTTCATATCAAAATAACTATATGTGTATATTCACCAAATTATCTTTGTTAAACAACTATTAAATTTAACGAAATTTATATGAATAATTATGTGCAAAATATCTTTATTGTTAGTATTTATGATGAAATTGTATATTAAGAGGTGTTTGGATATTGTTGTAAGTGTATGATGAAAAATGTCTATTTATAAATAAAGGATGTAATCAATTTATAAAGTGTTTGACTAGTTAAGTTACAAAGTCATTGGCAAAAAGATTCTAAATATTTTAAAGAAAATCCGAATAACACAATTGGTTACAAACTTACAATAAAAATTGGATCTCTAGTCACGCACCATTTAATTTAAAAGAATTTTCCCGCTGGTTTTAACTTCGTAGAAAAGAAAAAGGGATAATGAAAATAGAAAAAGAAAAACAAAGGTAAAGCCAAGAATAAAAAAAAAAGGAAATTGATAGAGAAGATTCTCATATATATCCTCCTCCTTAAAATGAAAAGTTAAGTAGAATTTGTTTATTTATATATAATTTAATTTCAATAATTATCCAAAACAAATAAAGAAATTCAGGCTAAATTTTATCATATCAACATTTTAGTTTTCTTAACAGAATAAACTAAAAATAAGAATAAAATAAATAATTTTTATTTTATTGCACGGAAACCAAAATTTTTTATTAGGATAAAAAATAAATATTTTTATAAGGATGAAAAGTTAAATTTTATCAAATTCCACCAACATTATTTTCATTCTTTTAATATTTAATGAGTTAATAAAAACCTTTCATAAAGCAATTCCAAAAGTGACTCTCTCATTGGCCATTGCCATTGGAGTCAACTTTTGTCAGCAAAGCCTAATGACTTCAACTAATATGGAAAATAGGTTTCATTTATGCATTTTTTTTTATTGGTCCAGAATGAAGAATATTAGAACATCTTTAAAATGTGTTATTTTTGCCTATTAATTAATTATTAATATTTAAAAATATAAAATAAAATATATTATTAAATTATTAAATTAAATTAAAAAAATTAAAAATAATGAGTTTATAATTAAATAATAAATTTTGATAGTTTTTTTTTTGTTTTCTACGATATCATCCAACTCAACAGGTCAAAGACTAATCGTCGCGAACTAGAGCTCCATCTGGCCAATGAGTTACTACATACACAAAGCGGAATTTAAACTTCCCATACTTACTTAAGCAGATGACTGAATTGACCACTCGACCAACCCAAATTGGTTATAAATTTTGATAGCTATCTATTATAAAAGAATTATGCTTTAAACATGGTGGATTATTAACTAATTTACAGCTCACTATCCTGTCGGCTGATCTGAAGCACCTTTCTCAATCCTTAATTTCTCTTTATGGAATGGGGACATGAGTAGGGGTGGCAACGGGGCGGGTAAAAATTTAATTAAATTTTATAATTTATATAACCATCATCATATATATAACATAAATTAAAGTAAAAATTTAAATATAATATAATATTATTAATTATTTTACTAATTATTTTACATATATTACATACATTATATATTAAAATTATATGTATTATATATATACCGGGCGAGTATTACCTAAATCTGACCCACCCCGTCCCGCACAAGAACCCGCTCCGGTAAAAATCCGCCCCGGTACGGGACGGATTATTACCCGCCCCGAACAGGTAAGGACGGAATGGGTACCCGCGGGTTCAAGTGGTGTTACCATCCCTAGACATGAGATCTTATTCCCCATGCTATGTAATCACATTCTTAACATTTAATATTTACATTAATTAATTGTAGATAATGTATGATTGTTTATTTGTTTATATTTACCAGCTCCAACAAATGTAAAATCTACAAAAATAATCTAAAATTGTTTTTATTTATACTTATTAATTGTTGCGACTTGCATGAGGTCAAGGACAGGTAAAAAACTAAAGAAATTTCTTACAAAAAGAAAAAGAAGAGGCAAAATTATAACCAATATTATTTCTTGTGTTGTGTTATGGAGGTTAGGAGATGAAGTGTGCTATATAGGTTGAAGAAGATTATGGAAGTTTAGTGGTGATGTTGAACTTTTGATTGTTGTTATTGCAATTGGATTGGGAATTTCAAAGGTTGATCATAATAATAGGATTAATTTGATAATTTAAGTAATTTTTTAATAGAATTAACAAAAATTAACTATTGAATATATTTTTTTTGATAAAATTTATTTTTTATTAATATAACGTTAGTTTAGATTTTATGATTAATTTTATCAGTGTCTAAATTTTTTATAGTAAAAATAATTATTCACTCTTATTCTTTTAAAAATTATTCTATGAGTTAGGATTCGTATGTGTTGCTTTTTTTTAAGGTCTTTTTTATTGAATGATTCAAATATAAACACAAAAAAAGTTAATTTTTTATATAAAAAAAGACAACAACAAATATGAAGATTCAGTCGAAAAATAAATGGATGTATCGAAACAGATTTTGCATCGCAACAGATTGGATATGTTATAAAAAATGAAAGCTAATATACAGTCTAATTCGAGATTTTAATTTAAATACGAACTTAATTATAAAATTGTCCAAATTCAATGCGATTATATATATAAGGTTAGATAATATTTTAAGAAACTTCTCTTCTTATGAGCTTACATGGGAGTGAACTCTTAGATCTTACATCAATACTAAGGAATAGGATAGAAGTTAGATAATATTTTAGTAATTTTTTGTTTTAAAAAGTTATAAAAAAATTAGTATTTTTGAAATCAGTCTTTGAAAAAAAAATTTGTAAAGTTAACAAAGAAAAACGGAGAAATTTTTATTTTATAATTTATCCATTAAATTACTAGAATGTGTATTAACATTTAACTTTTTTTTTTTACAGTATTTTAGATAGACCAATAATTAATTCGTTGCGGATCTAGACTCCATTTAATAAAATTATGTCGCTGGCTAATGAATTGTTGCATACACAAAACAAGATTTGAATTTCCGACGCTTGTTTAAACAAATGAGTGAGTTGACCACTCGACTAAGCCAAATTAGTTGTATTAACATTTAACTTTTTCTTTTACTTGAGTTATACCCAACAACCCAAATCCAACTCCAAGAACCACCCACCCACTTCCTAAACTAATGTTGCGTTAGACATGCATTCCATGGCCATCGTTAATGTGAATAGCCTCCATAGCCATGAATTATGATTTCTAGTTGTTGCGGATGACTTCTTCTGTGCGCGAATTCTGTCAAAGCCAACGACGACGATGACAACAAGCTCTCAGCGCAACAAGCTCTGACGAGGCCCGTGAAAAAGACGACAGGCAAGCTCCTATGCATAGCAAGTTCCAGCGAGGTAAGCGACGAAGAGGACAAGCAAGCTCCTCAATGCAGGGATCTCCGACGCCGCCAACAATGAAGATGACGAGGTGGGTCTTTTAAGGTCGTTCCAAGACGTCCAATTTGGTCTCTTCCATGAATAGAGCTCCGACGTGCTTCTGTGTAGGAGGGAGGACAGGAATGTTGGCCGGTGATTTTGTAAATCATCAACGCCATAGATTATGTTGGTGCATCTCTTCCGTTTGAAATCCAATTAACTGCACTCATTTTTAATATTGTTTTCCATTCAAGAATTTTTGTGAAAATCGTATCAATGGCTCTCTTCTTCTTTCTTTTTTTTTCTTTTTTGTGTGGAGGATCTAGTTTCTTATTGTTTGGATGATAATTTTTTTCACCTCAAAATTCGTTGCACTGAATCCCATGTTTTTTCTCAATATTGTGTTCTCAAACTTTTTTTTCTATAATATTACGAATTTCTGTAGGCAGTTGAAGGCTCCAATTTGAATACAGAATTTTCACTTTTACTACTTTAGTCATTGCGTGTGTTAGAAGGTTGCTATCCCTAAGAGTCTACATTAGACCCTTTTCAATTAAAGCTTCCAAAAATATCTGAATATCTTGAATAATTGCTGATGTTGTGCCAATGAAACTTTTGGATTTGAGCATCTGCACCAATTTTTCATTGTTTGATTTAATTAATTTCCTTCTCAATTGTAAATTGTTTACAATGATCAGGGCTGTCATATTGTTATGGCTTCAACTATAATGCTTGAGTTAAGTTTGAATTTTATCTGTAAATCTTAGTAACACCTTCTTTTCTTTGTCTATAACTACAATATTTCTGTTGTTAGATTCCTTCTTGAAGGTAACATCTATATTTGAGAGACGATAATGAGATAGAGAGCGATGACAACGACCAGCTCTGGGATTTGCTGCTTCTGCATAAAGAAAATGTTTAAAATAGGGATAGGGAGGCCAAAAAATCTTTATGTAAGTGGCAAAAAAATCTTTCTAAAACTGTTAGAGATAGTAACTTACGTAAAGATGTTTAAAATATTTTTTTTTAAAAAATTTTTATTTTAACCAATCAAATTGTAACACACATAATTAGTTACTGAATCCCACTAAGAAGCTAATATAGATAGATAATAAAAACCCCTCCACAGATTATCCTAAATTCAAAAACTTTCATTCAGTTATTTCACATCAAATTTTAAATTTCAAAAAAAATAACAATCCAAAATCCTAATTTACCAAAACATTTCACTCTAATACCCTCTTCTTTTTCAACCGGCGATTCGCTGCTTGGCTTGCCATACGCCACTCACCCTTAATAAAAATAACCATCCACTTAAGAATAAAAATAATCATCCGCATACCTAATTAATTGAACATCCAACATATTTTAATTATATATAACTAACCCAATTCAATCAACATAATCATCTACATAAAAATTAAAATAACTATCCGCATACCTACTAAAATGACCATCTTAAGTTGACCATTAAATACGATAAAATATCCCATCTACATTAAGAATAAACATCTCATTTACATGAAAAATAAACATCTACATGCATACATAAAACTTCTGCTTCACTGCATACTGTGTCTCAGCATCCCTCTGCGCATCCAGCATCGATCTTCTGATCGCTTCTTTGGTGACGCTGCTGTCGCCGCCATCATGTCTGTTGTCGTTTCATGCCGACCCGCCATCTTCGGACTCGGCGTTTCCATCCTCACTAAAACCCTTCCATTTGCTGCGGCGTTCTCATACTTTGGCGACCCGATCCTGTGACTCGTCTGCCTCGCCTTCTTCTTCGCCAAGCTTGTAGATGAAAAAGTGGTGAAACAAATTATTCTGACGAAACATTGAAGGTCTTAAAAAAGTGGAGAAATTCATGAACTTTCGTGCTACGAAGTCTTGTTGGTTTAATAATGACGAGTCTGATATTCTTAGTTTCTTGAAAGTTGTTGTTGCTGCTGACGATGATGAATTATACAAAGATGTGTATGAGAATTGTGATGCTGCTGCCGCCGCTTGGTATTTATTATTATCTTTTTCTTTTGAGGGTGTTTTCTTCGTTGTTATGATACTACTACTTGTACTTGATGATGATAATCTTTCTTTCACCACAACTTGCTCTAAGAAACAATCATTCCCGTAACTGAAAACTCAAAAAATGAAATAAATAAACAAAAGAGAGAGAGTGAAGAAAGAGAGGGAGAGTGGCCTCTTACATGGAGGTTGGCTTCTTAAAGGATTCATCAAGTCCGGTCGCAGGAACCGCGTCGCATACGAGTTCGTCTCACTCTTCGAAAGCTTTTCGCTGTAGTTAGGGTACAGCTTGGTCTTCAACGAAGCGCTTCTCGCATCGGCGATCCTGTCGGTTTTAGCGGCACCGATGAGAGGATGGAGAGGGAGAGAGAGGGGGAGAGAGAGACTGGTTAGAGGTGTTCGTAACTGTTTGAAATCATTAGTTGCTTTGTATTTAAAATTGGAAATAATTTTGTAATTAATTAATTTAATTATCATTTAATGTTAATTTAAAAAATACTTCTATTGTATACATTGTATACAAATTACATTGGCTCCTTATACTTTTTCTTAGTTAAACCATATTAATTTTGTCTAAGTTAGACCGAATAAATCGGTTCGATTGAAAATTAGATAAATTAAATTTTAAATCGGTCTGAATTAATATTTTTTATATAAAATGACTACAATTCTGTCCAAAATACCCACATTCAAAATTGTTAATTCTAAGAGTATCCTTTGCCAAATCAAATTAGGGTTCAGTTATCTACTTATCTCATTTGCTCATCTTCTCGGTTTAGGAAACCATCATCTTCTAAGCTAGAGCCGCTACTCTGTCGTCCGCTCCAGGACCACCACCTCGTTGTTGCCATGGTAGCCACAGTGAGTTGGGTGAGTTGCAGTCGCACGCTGAAGTTTGTAAGACCCATAAATTTTAGAAAAATCTTATTAAAAGCTAATTTTGATTTATTTATTCATTAAGTAATTTAAGGTTTTATCTGATTTTATAATTATCGAATTATTTTCTATATTTGAATAATAAAATTTAGCAAATATAAAATAATAAGAATTTATATAGCTTGGTTTAAGTAATTGAGATTTCAGAATTTAATACTAATATTTTTATAAATAAAGAAAATTAATTATATTACCTTATAATTTCAATTAAAATATTTGATTTCAAATCAATTAGTATTTTGATACGATAAATAATATTTTAGACTAATTTTAGAGATTTAATTATATTTTAAATTAATCAAAAAATCTCCAATTTTATCACAAAATCCTAATTCTCAAATCAAAACTCTAAATCTCCATAACACAACCCTAACCCTAATTTCCCTAACCCTAGCCGCCATATCCCTTTCTCCAATATAACTCAACACCCACAGCTTCAGAATCCAACCCCCATTGATTGAGTGTGCATTTTTTTGGTTTGTCTAACTGCCTAACCACATTTATCTGTTATTTGTTTTACTTGTTGCACCTGAATCCTACCAGTAATTTCTTTGTTTGTCTTGTATGTGTATGTTTATCTGAGAAACCTTTTTGGGTGAAGGCGTGAAAAGGATGGTTTATGGTATGAGGTAATGAAGGTTGGGGTAGACCGAACTAGGTATTGTCTTATTATTTTAACTTATGTACTAGTTGGATAGAAAAGAGCAAGTAAATTGAGAGATAGAAAGTCTTTAGGCATGACTTTGATCTTTTCATTTCTTTAAACTACCTTATTGATTTGTAAACCAAATGAATTCCTGTACGACTTTTTAAATTAAGTTTTTATAAAAAGTTTTTTCCAAAAGGTAATTTCATGGATAAACTGATTTTATAACAAAACTAATTGTATTTGTAAGTATTTCTTTACTTTGATGGTATTTCCTTCCCTACTAAAAATCTACGAGGACGATGTTCTCACTCTCCTACAGGTCTTTTCCATTTCTGTTCTAAATGATGTTTGTAAGACCCAAAACTTTTGAAAAGTCCTATTTTAAACCAATCTCAAACCATATATTTATTTACAGTTTTAATTTCATAAATTATCTTATTGAAGGTAATTAAAGGTAGTTTTGATTAATTGAATTTAAAATAAATTAAGATTTTCATCCAAACTCTATAATTATGAATTATTTTTCTATTTACAACTTAGAATTCTAGAAATCCAAAAATAATGAATTTGGACTATTTAAATTAAGATTTTATCTAATTTTATAATTATTGAGTTATTTTATATATTTAAATTGTAAAATTGATAGACCTGAATTTAAAGGTTTAAGACTTGTAAGTATAATATTCATATAAAATTTATATTGTATTTTTATCATACTAAATTTTATTTTATTTTATTACATAGGATGTACCTTAATCCAGTTAGAGCAGTTGAGATTCTTAGAATAGAGAATAACCACATTGTTACGGTAGTTGGCCGTGAAAGTAAAATCTTTTACGGTAGTTGGCCGTGAACTTAAATCTTTCGCCTTCAATTTTCTTCCACATTCTATACGGTTTACGGATATTTTTCCATAGCCACCGTCTGCCCATGATGATCTCCAGCTATTTTTTATAATAAAATATTCTTCTCGTCTTCCGTGGATGATTTTACTTTCACATCCAACTACCAAAATAATGTGGTTATTTTCTATCTTCAGAATTTCTTCTGTAGTAGCTGGACTAAGGAACATAACACCCTATGTAATAAAGTAAAATAAAATTTAGTATCATAAAAATACGAAATAAATTTTATATAAATATTATATTTACAGATCTTAAACCATTAAACTTAATGTCAACAACTGGTTATTGAGTCTCTAATGTGTCCCATATACTCTTTACAGATTGAAAAGTATGAAACTTATATTCAGTCTGCATAAATATATATAACATATAAGAAAAATAAAAAAAAGTAAAAAAAAAACAAATGACCAGTTAAACTCAATTTATTTTAGTATAATAAATAAAAAATTCTATTAAACTAATAATATTTCATTAAATTATATCTTTCTATTGTTTGTATTTGGTTGTTTTCTGTCTATAAATGGACAGATTCTTTCAGTTACATATCCGTTGTACAACGAGCATGACGAGCACTTAATGCAAAAACCCATTTCATCAAGTGTACAAAGAAGAAATTCATATACCAACTCTAGAACTGGAGCTCTCCTTACTTTCTTATATTCTTCATCCGTCAAAAAATTGTTAATCATGTCTTATGGAGAAATGGTGATTTTTTTTGTCATTGAGTTTATCCCTTAGATTAAAAGTAGCCTCTATAAGACCAGTAATCGATATAGCCCAACAAATAGCTAAATTAAAAAAATAATTTATTGAATGATAAATAATTTTTTTTAATTTAGGTATTTGTTGGGCTATGTAGGTTGTTGGTCTTATAGATGTTACTTTTAATCTAAGAGATAAACTCAATAACTAAGAAGAAATCACCATCTCTTTACAAGACATGATTAACAATTTTTTGAAGGATGAAGAATATGAGAAAGTTAGGAGAGCTCCAGTTCCGGAGTTAGTCTGTGGATTTTCTCTTAGTCCACTTGATGAGATGGGTGGTTTTACATTAAGTGTTCGTCATGCTCTCTATTAGACGTTGGACAATGAATGTGTAACTGAAAGAGGCTGTCCATTTGTAGACAGAAAGCAATCAAATACAATCAATAGAAAGGTATAATTTAATGAGATATTATTATTAATTTAATATAATTTATTTATTTATTATATAGTAAAATAAATTGAGTTTAACTTGTAATATATTTTTTTTAATTCTTATTTGTTATATTTAATTATGGAGCCTGAATATAAGTTTCGCGTTCTCCAATGAGTATATAAGACACATTGGAGACTCAACCAGTTGTTTTTGACATCATTGCTAGACCTGAATTTAATGGTTTAAGACATGTAAGTAAAAAAAAAAAAAAAAAAAGACATGTAAGTATAATATTTATATAAAATTTATATCGTATTTTTATCATACTAAATTTTATTTTATTTTATTACATAGGGTGTTATGTAGCGTGGTCTAGTTAGAGCAGCTGAAATTCTTAGGATAGATAATAACCACATTGTCATGGTAGTTGGCCGTGAAAGTAAAATCTTTTACGGGAGATGGGAAGAATATTTTATTATAAAAAATGGTTAGGGATCATCATGGGCAGACGGCGGCTATGAGAAAATATCTCGTAAATAGCGGTAAAAAATTGAAACTAGAAAATTTGAATTAATAAAGGTGAATCTTTTGACACGGTTCCTTTTAATGTTTATGAAGTGTAAGTATGCAAGGAGTTAGATTTTAAAATTTTTTATTTTGAATCTTGTCTCTTTATACAGGTATAGTGTAACTCATAAAAATCCAAATCTTTTGCACAATTTATTAAAAAAACTCAGCAACATATTTGTCTTGTTGGTGCCTATCAAATTAGGAATTGATGTGTCCATTTGTGTCGAATCCATTTTAGACTTTTAGTCCTAAATTTTTAAACAAAATTATATTAGCTTCTATCTAATGTTAATTTTGTATATAGGTCAGTTTCATACTTACAATTCAAAACCAAACCTTGTTTATTGGTAATGACAACTTCTAACATCCAACATATTTAATAAAACAAAATCTCACAAACAATTATAACAACATTTTCTTATATACATATATTAAATTTGCGTGAGTTAAGACACATTATTTACAAACGAACTAAACACAATTCTAAAACAAAAGAGATAAAATTAGACAAACCAAATTGAAACTCAGTTATCTTGTCCTTAAGTTTTTTTTAGAAACTGCAAAAAAGTTTAATACAACAGATAGAGATAACATTAGTCAAACATTAAGCAAATAATAATTATTGTATAATACTATTACTTTAAAAGTCCAATACTGTGATACAATATTATAAGTAGATTTCACTTTCTGCTATCTTATCCTTTCAAAACATTATAGAATCCTTTCAATAAACCTTGTAAGAAATGTAGTATTAATTAAACAATTGTCTCTTTAATCTAGTATACGAAAGTTGAAAAATTTTGATAATGAAAAAAATACTTGTACTACTTTTCTTTTCTTTTTCTTTAAATTAAAAAAAAAAAACTTGTTACCTTCCATAAACCAAAACAAAGCTAACCTAAAATAGAATCACAGAGAAGGCCACTTCATTACTGTTTAGTAGGTATATACACCTAAATGAACAAATTTCTAGTCCTCAAATCTACATGACTACAAAACATATTTCTTGAATTCTACGAAATGTAGTGCAAGTAGGGATGGTCTCGCAGATTCAATTCATAGAATACACAAACAATGCAAAGGTAATTCAATTTGCATATTTCTACAGCTAGATAAATGCAAGTAGGGGTGATTTCAATACCACAAATTGCAGTATAACCATCATCCTAGTTATGAAAGTAAAAAAAATATACAAAAATCTCAGGACTTTAATTCATAGATTAAAATTTAACACTACTTATCTATGAAAAATTGAATATTGAATGAACAAATCAGTTATACATTATGCAATCACAACACAAATTAAGATCAGGGCAACTAACCAAGGTCACGGTGGCAAGGTAACGATGACAAGGAGGTGGTTGTCCTGGCAGCGGCTAAAGGACCTATCTTCAGATGGTCCTGCATTGGCAAAAGAAGAGAAGGTGAGAACACAGTGGAAAAGAAGATGCTGGTCCTGTGTTGGCTAAACGGCTACTCACCTAGCTTACAAACGCCGATGTCGTGCTTGACGTGCTGGTCCTGCGTTCTGCGATGGGAGAAGATGAGTGTCTACTAACTTCAGCCTGCGACGGCAACTCACCCAACTCACGGTGGCTACCATGGCAACAACGAGGTGGTGGTCCTGGCGCGGGCGACGGAGTAGCGACTCCAGCTGAGAAGATGATGGTTTCCTAAACCGAGAAGATGTGCAAATGGGATAAGTAGATAAGTGAACCCTAATTTATTTTGGCAAAGGGTACACTTGGAATTAGTAATTTTGAATGTGGGCATTTTGGACAGAGTTGTAGTCATTTTATATAAAAAATATTAGAGTTAATAGTTAAATTGGTTCTTGAAAGATAAGCCATTCTTTAAATTTGTCCATAAATGATTTTTTAATCAAATTAGTCCCCGAATAATTCAAAATCAATCGCGATGGTCCTTTTCTCAATGGATTAACAGATTCCGCTAACATTTGGCCACGTGGATCGTTAAGTTGCTAACAATGACATTAAAACGATGCCGTTTTGATTATTATAAGTCCTTGGTTCAAACACGACGTCGTTTAGTATTTAGTGGAGCTTCATCTCCTTCCATTTACAGCTTCACTCAGTCACTCTTTATTTTTTAACCACTCAAAGAACGAAGAAAGAAGGCGACGAAGCTCCGGTCAAAGGGAAGAAGACGGTGCTATCATCGGCGACGCAGTGAGTAGTGCGATTGTGTTCGTTGTGCGTAAGAGGCTACCATTGCACCGTCGTGGAAGGCACTGTCATCTGCGAGAGAGATAATCAATGTTTCCTTCAATGGGTTTCGAGTTGGTTTTTTTTTTTTGCTGGTGCCTGGTGGTAATGTTAGGGTTTTGATAGATTCTCTTTCTTATTTGGTTAATTTGTTACGAGTTGATTAAAATTTGCGTGCTCTGTTTTCGATTTTTTTTTTGCTTTGTTATTCGGTATTTTTTTTAAAATCCAAGTGACGATAGATTGCATTGTGATGACCAAAGAAATAATACTACTACCATGATTAATTGGCTATGTTGGTTAATTTTAATCCATGGATATGTGAAGTAATTTGATTAATTTGGCAATGCTCATCAAGTATAAAGCTTTTGTACAAGGTTACAGAAACAAATCAATTATCATAAACAATGCATGTGGGTAATACTAATTTATCAAGAAACATGATTTTACCCGATAACAACACCTCTACTCTTCCAATGATCGTTGATTCTTCGTCTTTTCTCTCTGTTTCTCTTGACTGGGAGGAGAAGACTGAGCCTGGGACGCCCAAGCAACGGTAGCCTAGAGACTGAGCCGCTCAAGCGCAGTCACAGTCGGTGAAGCGTTGCCGATGAAGGGGTGCCTCCGCTGTTTCTATGATCGTCGATTCTTCTTTTTTTCTGTGTTTGTTTCGTCTGTTTTGAGGGAAGAGTAATGGGGGCTGAGAAAGTAAGAAACGACATCATTTTAAGCATAACCCACTATTACCACGAACGGTGTCGTTTCACTTAATGCTACATGTGAAACAACGTTAACAGAATGGGTTAAACAGTTAACGGAAGGACAAACGCGACTTATGTTTATTCTTTTACGGACTAATTTGATTAAAAAAATCATTCTAGGATGAAAATGACAATCACGTGATATTTCGAGGATCAATTTGACAATTAACCCAAAAATATTAATTCAGACCGGTTTAAAATTTAGTTTATCTAATTTTCAATCGAACCGATTTATTCGGTCTAACTTGGACAAAATTAATATGGTTTAACTAAGAGAAAGTATGAGGAGCCAATGTAATTAGTGTACAATGTATACGATAGAAGTATTTTTGAAATCAATATTAAATGATAATTAAATTAATTAATTATAAAATTATTTCCAATTTTAAATAAACAGCAAATAAGGATTCCAAACAGTTACAAACACCTCCAACCGGTCTCCCTCTTCCCCTCTCTCTCCCTCTCCATCCTCTCTCATCAGTGCCGCTAAAACCGACGGGATCGCCGGTGCGAGAAGCGCTTCGCTGAAGACCAAGTTATACTTTAACCCCAGCGTGGAGCTTTCGAAGAGTGAGACGAACTCGTATGCGATACGGTTCTCGAGACCGGACTTGATGAATCCTTTAAGAAGCCAACCTCCGTGTAAGAAGCCACTCTCCCTCTCTTTCTTCACTCTCTCTCTCTCTTGTTTATTTATTTCATTTTTTGAATTTTTAGTTACTAGAATGATTGTTCCTTGGAGCAAGTTGTGGTAAAAGAAGGATCATCATCATCAAGTACAAGTAGTAGTATCATAATAAGGAAGAAGACACCCTCAAAAGAAAAAGATAATAATAAACACCAAGCGGTAGCAGCAGCATCACAATTCTCATACACATCTTTGTATAATTCATCATCGTCAGCGGCAACAACTACTTTCAAGAAACCAAGAATATCAGACTCGTCATTATTAAACCAACAAGACTTTGTAGCAGGAAAGTTCATGAATTTCTCCACTTTTTTAAGACCTTCAATGCTTCGTTAGAATAATTCTATTTCACCACTTTTTCATCTACAACCTTGGCGAAGAAGAAGGCGAGGCAGACGAGCCACGGGATCGGATTGCCAAAGTCTGAGAACGCCGCAGCGAATGGAAGGATTTTAGTGAGGATGGAGACACCGAGTCCAAGGATGGCAGGTCGGCACGAAACGACGATAGGCATGATGGCGGCAACAGCAGCGTCAACGGAGAAGCGATCAAAAGATCGATGCTGAATGCACAAAGGGATGCTGGGAGACAGTATGCAGCGGAAATTTTATGTATGCATGTAGATGTTTATTTTTCATGTAAATGAGATGTTTACTCTCAATGTAAATGATATATTTTATTGTATTTAATGGTCAATTTAAGATGGTCATTTTAGTAGGTATGTGGATGGTTATTTTAATTTTTATGTAGATTATTATTTTGACTGGATTGGGTTTAGTTATATATAATTAAAATATGTTGGATGTTCAATTCATTAGGTATAGGAATGATTATTTTTATTCTTAAGTGGATTGTTATTTTTACTATGGGTGAGTGGAATGTGGCAAGCCAAGCAGCGAATCGCCGGTTGAAAAAAAAGAGGATATTAGAATTTTGGATAGTTATTTTTTTGAAATAATTAATTGAATTTCTTAAAAATTTGAAATTTAAAATTAGGGGATTTGAAATTTGAAATTTGACGTGAAATAACTGAATGAGAGTTTTTGAATTTAGAATAATCTGTGGAGGGTTTTTATTATTTATCTTTATTGGGTTAAATAACTAGTCCATTGTATACATTGTCAAGATTTCTCATTGGCTTATTAGTAAAATTCTTGATGAAAATGCTCTCTACTTGGTTCATTGTGTTATGATTTTGAGTTATGGGATCTGAAAACATTGTTTAAGTGGCTAAAGCAAGTTACAAATTCCATAAAAAATATTTTTTTGTTGATTTCATGGTTTAGTTGTTAGATGCAAATGATGATCCTTAGTTGATAAATCTAATGGCTTCTTAAGAATATGTGTTTTTTTTATCCAGAGAACATTGAGGCTAAAAAACAGGCAGATTAAAGTCCACATGATGCTTCCAATGAGTCTTAGGTAAATATTGCAAGTTTGTTTTTCTTTTTGTTTCTTTTTCTTACATTTAATTTTTGTATTTTTAGGAATACAAGCTGATGCTCTATTCTTGATGATTACTCGATTTTAAAGAAGTTCTCCGGCGCAATTAGTGCGTCCATCATTGATGCAATTAGAATGGAGACATCACTTGGAAGATACGGCATTAGGGATAATTTTTGTTTAGTTTGTGTATAGTTTTATATTCCATGAATTTTGTTCTTTTGTTTCCAACTTACCAAGTGACTACAAGGAAGAGTATGTTAAACAACAATGTTGGAAAAATGAAGTTAATTTTGAGGGTGTTTGGAAGTTTTTAATAAATTAGAGTTTAATAGAATGTTTGAGAGAATTTCCTTTCATAAAACGTGTGTTGTGTGAAATGAAGTTCGTGACCAATTAAGCTTCAACGTGACAAAGCCGGGTCATTAATCACATATTAATCATTCGACACCAATCAAAACAACAATAAATAAACAAATTGACATATATAACAATAAATAAATAAACAATAAATTACTAAATTAGATAACTCCTAGACTTTTTAATTTAAAATTGTGAGGAATCTTGTAATATTTAATTTCAATAATTATCCAAAACAAATAAAAAAATTCAGGGTAAATTTGATCATATCAACATTTTAGTTTTCTTAACAGAATAAACTAAAAAAAAGAATAAATTGCACTGAAACTAAGAATTTTTATTAGGATAAAAAATATAATTTTTATAAGGATGAAAAGTTAAATTTTATTAAATTCCACTAACATTATTTTTTTTTCTTTTAATATTTAACGAGTTATTTAACAAAAACCTTTCATAAAACAATTCCAAAAGTGACTCTATCATTGCCATTGCAGTCAACTTTTGTGAAGCAAAGCCTAATGACTTGAACTAATTTAGAAAATAGGTTTTATTTATGCATATTTTTTTTATTGGTCCAGAACCATAGTGACCATGTGTTCATGTAGATAGTCACCAAAAAAAGAAAATGTGTTCATGTAGATATGGTGATCATATGAAAGAATTATGCTTTAAACGCGGTGGATTATTAACTAATTTACAGCTCACTATCATGTTCGCTAATCTGAAGCACCTTTTTCAGTCCTTAATTTTTCTTTATGGAATGGGGACATGAGATCTTATTCCCCATGCTATGTAATGACATTCTTAACATTTAATATTTACGTTAATTAATTGTAGATAATGTATAATTGTTTATTTGTTTATATTTACCAGCTCCAACAAATGTAAAATTTACAAAAAATAGTTCAAATTTATTTTATTTAATACTTATTAATTGTTGCAACCTACATAAAGTCAAGGACAAGTCAAAAACTAAAGAAATGTCTTACAAGAAAAAAAAAACGAAGAGGAGGCAAAATGATAATTAATATTATTTATTGTGTTGTGTTATGGAGGTTATGGAGATAATTAGTGTGCTATATAGGTAGAAGAAAATTATAAAAGTTTAGTGGTGATTTTAAACTTTTGATTGTTGTTATTGCAGTTACGTTGGGAATTTTAAAGATCATGATAGTTAATTTGATAATTTTGAGTAATCTTTTAAGTTGAAACAACGAGAATTAATATCAAATGAATCAAGAAGGACGATCACAAGAAGAAAAAGAATCCACTTCGTTTTTGTTTAATTAAAAAATATTAGTAATAATATCTTTTCCAGATTTCTTTAATATTGTTACTTACTTTGTAGATATTAAAAATTATTAATATTTAAATTAGATTGAATTTTTATTTATATTAGACTAAATACTAAATATTTTTAAAAAAAATTAAATTATACATAATAATTTATTACTCTTAAAAAAAGTTGGGGGGGCCGAGGCCGCCACTCGCCCCCCTTATATCCGTCCCTGCTTTTAATAGAATTAAAAAAATTAACTATTGAATATTTTTTGATGAAATTTATCTTTTATGAATATAACGTTAGTTTAGATTGTACAAATAATCTATTGTCTCCCTAGCGAGATCCTTAAAGAAATACGAAAAGTGCTAACAATAATTAAAAATCATGTATATTGTCTATAATTGTTTTTTCTCTTTCTAAAGATTGAATCCATGAGAGTCATTGAGTCAATAACTTTACGTATTAATTAATTTCATATTAATTACAAGTATATATTAATTTTTAAATTATATTATCCAATAATAATAAAATAATAATTTATTACTACTACATATACAAAGAATTTGAAGAGATTTAACATGTAATTTGTGTTTAAAGAATAATGAATAAGAGTTCTAATTTATTCTTTTAATTATTTTTTTAATTTAAATATATATATGTGCTATTTTTTAGAACATCGAAAAGATAAAAATTAAAAAAATATTTTTAAAATATAATAAGATAATTCGAGGGCAAATTATAATTTTTTTTTTTAATATTTAGAGTTGAAACTAAAACTATTTATTTACTAAGAGAACAAAATATGTACTGGTTTAACGCATTCTACATTTATCATTATTATTATTTAATAAATAAAATAGACGGATTAAAGAAAAAGAGAAATTTTTATTAATTTGCTAATCTAATAATCTAATAACAATGATAAAAATAAAGCTATCTCTCTTTTTCTTCTTCCTAACGAATAACATCGATCATTTTCTTCGTTCAATCAAGGGAGAAAGGAAACATGTCAAAGGAGGATTTTTTTTTGTTGGTGCCATTGACCAAGGAACTAGTAGCAGCAGGTTTATAATCTATGACAAATCAGCTCGTCCAATTACATCTCACCAAGTTGAATTCATTCAATTCTATCTACAGGTTGGGTATGTTTGATTCATGATTTAAAGTTTTAAACTTGTGGTGTTTATTTTCTTATAAAAATTTAACAATTTTAGTATTTTTAAACAAAAGAATAACATTTTTTTGTCTGGAATTATGCTATGGCTTGCTGAATCTTTTTTGAATCTTTTTAAACAAAGTTTGAATCTTGTTTTTGTGAATTTTTTTTTTAAACAAAAAAAAAGAACAAACTTGTATATGGACAATCTGCCTGATTTTTTGGTCTTTAATGTTTTCTAGATCAAACAAGCACATATTTTTAATCAATCTGACAAAGTCGGATCATTAATCACATATTAGTCATTCGACACCAATCAAAACAATAATAAATAAACAAACTGATATTTAAGAAGTTCAAAAATGTAAAAAAAAAAAAAAAACTTGAATGCGGCCATGAGAATTGAAAATTGGATCAATTACAATGACAATTAGCAATGTTCAATTTAGATGGGATGGTACGAAACCTTAGGTGAATAACATAATTTAACTATTTTAAACTCTATATCACCTCACTTACCTTATTATCACTCTAAACATATGATATATCATATATGTAAGTAACATAAAATAAGATTATAATTCTTTTTTATGTATAAAATAAATATTATAAAAGAATATATACACCAAAGACAATTGCATCAAATTTTTTTTGTTTTGATTTTGTAACAACTAAGTTCTTGCTTTAAATATAATAAATTGTAAAATCGAAGTTCTGGTTATTAATTATACTTGGAGTATGATTGAAGAAAAAAAATGTCTTGATATCTCTCTCATATATTCAGTTAATATACATTAAAATTTCACAAATGAACTCCTATAAGTAAGAAATCAGATGAAATCATTAACTTTGATGCACACAATCAGAAACAAAAAGAATCATTAGGGGCAGATGTGGCATAATAAACACAAATTTAAATAAAGAATAATAATTTTTTTAATCGTGTATATAAAATCTAAAATAAAATGAAATAAATACTTGGGTATCATAACCAAAAAGCATGCCACCAATTCAAGCAATCACATTGTCAACGAGAAAGAATAATTAAAGTACTTACCTAATGATGCATTGCAAATTCAATAGATTATGCCTCTTTATAGAAAATGTATATATCAAATGAAAACTAAAAAATAACAAAGGTCTTGAAATTACTTCAGGATCATACTCTTGTATTTCAAAATATTGCATGAATTCTTTCTAGTAAAAACAGAAAAATATAGCAAGAATTTAGAATTTTTGAATTGACAAATGAACCAATCAAAGATGCACCTAGTAGAAAGAAAAATTTAAAAATAATCAATGCCATCATCTTAACTTCAATTAATGAAAAATAAACAATGAAACAAAATAGTAATCACATTATGGTATTTCAAGTTCTTTGAGTTTATCAATTGTTGTAATAACATTATTAGTTACAAATTATTCTTTCATATCTACTGTTGCTTTTTTTTTTTGTAATCCACCTCACTTATCTTATTTTCTTCCATGTTAATTTTATTGTCCAGATTAAAGAATTAAGAAAGAAATAAGTATTTTAAAAACACAACTTACAAAATTATGAAATAGCAAAGAAAAATTACTCTTATTTTTATATGTTATGTAAGTAAAATCATAGTGAAAGATATTTTAATCATAAATTTCAATAAAAAATTCTTATTTGTATTTAAATAAAATAAAAAGTAAAAACTAATACAAATTAAAATTAAATTTTTTTATTCTAAATCAAATTTATTTGTGAAATTGTGTTTTTTAAAAATTTAAACTACACATTTTAATTTTAAAATAATTTATTTAATATATAATTTTTTAAGATGGCATAAGAATTCCAACTTAAAAGTTTACAATAATAAATAATTATAATAAAACAAAGTAAGAATACTAACTAAATTTATACAATTATGATTTTGAAAATAATTAAAGCATAACATTAGTTAAATTACTATTTAATTTGTAAAATAAATACAGTATAACAAATGTTTAGATATTATCATATGTTAGTTTAAACTCTAGAAATTTTAACTTTGAATTCATATATATTAGGTGTATCTATTCAAAATAAAAAATTTCGGTAATGGTTCCATGGATGATGATAAATTAAATGATAATTTATAATTAAACTTAAGAAATCATTATGAATTTGTTTTAAATTGATAAATTTATAAAAAATATAATTTTTATTGAATTTGAACTAAAATATAAAATTTAGATTTTTATTATATTTTATTTGAATTCAAATAGAAAAATTCCTTCCAAATTCTAAAAGAAATAACTAATTCAATTTCTTAAACTTCACAGTAAACAATGATAATTATTATCATCGTCTTCAGAGTACATAGAAATACACAAGAGTACATAAGAATAAATTATATTTTTATTGGAAAAAATGTTTTTTTTTAATTTATAATAAAAAAATTCTTGTTAAATATAGCTTATTCAAGTATATTTTATAATTAACAATAATCATCTATTAATAATAATATCTAATTAAATTTATACAAATAGACACCTTCTTTCAGTTATACATTCATTGTCCTACGTCTATAAACGGACGGCTTCTTTCGGTTACACATCCATTTTCCCACGAGTATTCGTTTCAAAACCCCTGTTTCATCAAGTTTAGAAATAGAAAATCTACAAACTATTCGGATTAAAATATGCCTCTATGACACTGGTAATTGCTATAGCCCAACAAATTTAAGATTTTTTTTTAAAGTAAGTTTGTCACACTTTTAATGGATTTTTTTTAGCTAACTCAATTTCTTAAATTTTACAGTAAATAATGACAATCATTATTATCGTTTCAGAGTACATCAAGAGTACATAGGAAAATATAAAAATATATAAGAATAAATTATATTTTTATTGAAAAAAATATTTATTTTTTAATTTATAATAAAAAATTCTTGTTTAAATATAATTGATTTAAGTGTATTTCATAATTAACAATAACCATCTATTTTAATTTGTAATTTTATCTTTTAATAAATTATTCATTATATTAATCACCTCTAGTTGCAGCAAAAAAAAATTGAAAAGATCTCCATATTTAATATTTTAACATATTAGCAATTTATGTTTGTCTTATTTAAATTTGTAATGTGAAAACAGACAACGTATAATTTTTTAATATCTTTAGAATATAGCAATTTTTGTTTAAAAACATTCACAATTACATTTTGAAAATGAAAACCTACTTATAGACCTTTTTTTTCCTTTCCACTTGCACTAATAGGTTGTCTAGGATAAACTCATTTATATGTCAAAGACTCATAGTATAATCCGAATCCAAAAGGATCTTCAAACTAAAAGTTATTTGGTCTTGTACAAGATTCAGTTATATATATATAAAATGATTTTTAAATAAAAGAAATGATATTTTTGTTTTTTAAATATGATTTTAGTTCGACAATAAATATAAAGGCATATATATATTTGAAAAAGATCTTTTAAAAATAAAATTTTGACAGTAATTTTTTGTAAGTTTACCTAAAAAAAGATTTTTCTATTTTATTTTTATTTATTTTAAAAATATTTTTTATGAAATCTTTTTTGAAATTGGTTACAAAATTAGAATCGATATTTTAGATTTTGTGTTTTAACTATGAAAAGATTTTGATAGAAAAAAATAAAAATAAAAACATGATGAAGTACATCAAATACTCAACTTATATAGAAGTGGATAGGAGTACTCATATTGTTGGCTAGAGAACATATGTAAAATATATACAATCTAAAATATATGCAAGTTGTTTTAGTGCATATGTAATCCAATTTTAAAAATATTCACCATTACATTTTAACAATAAAAACCTACTTATAACTTATATTTTTTTATCTATTCTGACTAATAAATTGTTTAAGATAAACTCATTTGTATGTCTGAGATTCATAGTATACTCTTAATCCAAAAAGAAATCTTAAAACTGAAAAATTATTTTGTCTCATAGAAGATTTAGCTTTTTTTTGTTTACTATAGTATTTTGTAATCCGAGAGACTAAAAATTAATCTGCTGAATTCGAACGAATAATTAACTTTTTCCAAGATTGTGAGTAACCCTAAACCAACAGCCACCAATGTTGATAACTTATTGGGCTCAAGTGTTGGACAAAAAGTGCACTATACCACAGTTAACGAACTGGTTTCTTTGTGGCTATTTTGGTTAGGCTTTACGCCTTTACCTCTCAATTTTTTTCAGCCCAAAAACATTGTTTTAAGACCAAATAATAATAATAATAACCATGACAATCATAAATATATTAATTTTTTTATTATATTTAAAAAGTAAAAATGACAACCATTTTAAATAGAGATAATAATGGCATAAAGGAATTGTTAGTAAATAACATTATCATATATTATATATATTATACTAGTAGATAAATAAACACTAAGA
>NC_029780.3:1079483-1088137 GCF_000817695.3 Arachis duranensis
ATTATTAATTTGTCATTTTATTTATTAAATTCTAGTAATAATAATCGATATGAGATTAATTAAAATAATAAATATTTATATTCTAATTATAAGTTTTTGGAGCCAAATTTTAGCGAGGAATCGCAAATTCTTTTTATGGATGCATATTGTAAGCTTTATTTATTTATTTATTTTATCTCCCGTTAATTTCTCCAAAAATTTCAGTATGTATAAGATTATTGCCAGTTTACGCTATCTTTACAAAGTTGCTCTTAAATAATCATCTTCTAATTAATTAAGATTATTGTAATATTCAAGCATATGCAATTCAAATACGAAAATAAATCTTTGGCGTGACCTTATCCCTTGAATATTTTTATTTCATTCATTATATTCGTCCGAGTATGAAAGTTCATCGTCAAATTTGACTATAATTGTTTACATTGTTTCAAATATTAGCAAAATCACTTTAATCTTGTTAAGCAAAAAAAAAAGTGTTTAGGGTAATATAATCTCAGTTAGTTAATACACAACTCCACAATTTAATTTAATTTATATTAAACCATTCTTCTACTTTAATCTATGACAACAATAAAAAAAATCTCATAGTTTATAAATTTAACTCAATAAAATATATAAATTTAGTTATAATTAATTTAGTCTAACAGAATATACAAATATATAAATTTAATTATAATTTTAGTCTTTATAATTGAATTTGTATATTCTGTTAGATTGAATTTATGGATTATAAGACTTTTTTATTATTATCATAAATTAACAGGCTAAGGTAGAAGAATGGTGTAATAATTTAATTATTTTCCTATATAATATATAGTTACCTAGTCTTGTATGGCAATCATAGTGTCCTCCACAGAGGGCTCTTATGATTGAATGTTCCCTTTGCATCATTCACTCTCTGAATGGAATTGAAAACGATAGTTTGCTATATAAGTGCCCTTTTTGACTAAGAAAAAGAAATAGTATACTGTTAATTTTGTCAATTCTTTGCATTATTATGAATAATTAATTATTATATAATATATATGTTGTGTTCACTTTAATTTAAGCATTAGCAATGCAACTTGAAGCAAGTTACACAAAGTGGGGGCATTGATCAGAAATTCGAACCACCGGATCAATCTGAATTATTGGAATGAAATTCTTGAATGCAAGATCGGCTTGAATTTTATGGATTATACATTAGTAAATTAAAAAAATATTCAATCATATATGTTTAAATAAAATTTAATTATTCAATTAATTCTTATAATTTTATTAAATTTGTAATTAAATCTTTATAATTTTTTTAATTAGATCTATATACTATTTTTTATTTTATAATTAGATTATTTTTATATCAAGAATATTAAAACTATAGAATATTTCTTTCAAAAATATGTGATAAAAAACTTAATTAGGTTCTTAATTATATATATCTTCAATTTGTGAAAAAATATTTAATTAAGTCTACTTATAAAATTAAAAGCAGTACAAAGACTTAATTAATAATAAAAAACTATAATAAAACTTAATTAAAAATTTGGTAAAACTATAAGAACCAATAAAATAATTAAATTATTATAGATATCTTTAATTTGGGGATAAATATTCAATTAAGTATAATATTTTTTATACTAAAAATGATCTAATTATAAAATTACAATATAGAGACTAATTAAAAAAATTATAAAAATCTAATTAAAATTTTGATAAAACTATAAAGATCAATAAAATAATTAAATTTTTAGATAACAAAAGAGTAATATCAATATATTGGTATAATATAATTTAATTTAATTTGTGGACTAAATTATATTAGAATGTCATAAACTATAAATTAGATTATATAATATGAAGGTTGTGAAATGCACACGTGGTTGGTGATTTAAGTAATAATAAGATAGTATATATGCACTACTTAGATAAGCTAGGTTGATTCACATCATGCATTTTTCAGACAAATATAGGGCAGCTTATTCTCACGTACTAATTAGTTTGGTTTGCTCTATTGTGTTAATAAAAACAATTAATGAAGCATATATTCCTTGACACAGATTATACTTTTTTCCATGAATATGAAGTTAGATAATAATAATAATTAATTAATTAATTAATAGTGAAATCTAATGTCTTTGTATATGACTTTTGGGGCTTGGATGAGATATTCTGTTCAATCTCATGATGGTGATCAATATTCTTTAAAATAAAAAATCAACTGCTAAATTAATTATTACTATTTTATATATATTTATTATAATTTTTAATAAGATAATTAACCATAAAAATAATTACATATTTTATAATAAAATAATAAAATTTATTATTTTAGAATAATTAATTTCTTTTACAGTAACATACTTAATTTTTTTATAAATATCAAATATATATTCTTATACATTAAGAATCACTAGTTCATCACTACTCAATAAATTGTTATTTCATTTTGGGTAAGAGAATAATTAATGTCGTTATGCATGATAAATAATTATGCTAGAAAACTGATATTGCTAAATGAAAATTAAATTATTCTTCTAATTATGGTAAAAAATTAAAGCAGAGAGGTGGATAGCCGTAGGGTCCTTGTCATGGAAAAACACAAATATAATAAAGCGTTGGGAAGCATATATCTCTTTCTCTATTGAGTGGTTGTAATTAAATTAATAGTAAAAAGAAGATCATCAGTTCAATCAAAATTATTTGCAAAATAGCTAGACATTATTATTTATTAAACTACTTTAATAATCTGCTATATGTTTTGTAATATAATGCAATCAGCTATTAGTAGGTTTCTATTTTTATTTTTAATATTTGTGGTTTTTGTAAAAAAAATGAAAATAATATGATTTTTTTCTATTTTTACTTTATTTTTAATTTTTAACCAAATTCTAAAAACTGAAAATGTATAAAATCCAAAAATAAAAAGTACAAACCGAATGCAATGTATGGGATAAAAATAGGGTAAAAATGTGAGACTTAAATGATTTATTTCTTTTTTATTGTTCTTGAGTTCGAATGTTAAAATTATATAAAATATTATAAGACACATTTACACTTTATATATTGAACCAAATTAGTGAGAAAAATCTGTTTCTATATATGTTCGATTTCATCATTAGGTTTAATAGTTTAAAAAAAAAGTTTATAATCTGCAATTCTGCAATTCTGCATGCAGAATTATTATTATTAGTCCCAAGAAAAATCAAATTTATATTTCCAGTTAATTTTTAACCTTCTATATGTACATTATATTTTTTAATTAAAAAAAAAGCCAATTTGCTGATGACAAATTGTCCTTTTTTTCATATTTTAAAAATATGATTTCTTTTTATTAATTTTAAATGTTTAAAAATATAGTACACCAATTATAAATTCTGATCATCATATTTTAGTAAATAGTAATATTATATTAATTTTTCTGAAAATCACAAACCTGAGAACTATATACAAATTAAAAAGTGGCAATTCTATTCTAATAATTAATGTGACTGCTAGCTCTGCCCTAAATATTCATTGTTTTCATATATCGCTATGTATGTCTATGACATTTCTGTTTTCATGTAAAAGGTAAACCAGTTGAAAACAAGAAGAAAGAAGTGTGGGAAGACTCCTATAAAGGCAAGGGACTAAAATAAAAAACAGTCACATTTCTAAAATATGAAAATTTAATGGTAGAAATTTAGATACAGTTAATTTCATATGAAATTAATAGTTGAGAATCGTTAAATAATTTGACAAGCTTAATTATATGGTCATTTAATGACTCTCAAGTTCTGTTTGGTTGATGTATATGATAAGATAATAGACACAAAGATACAGATAATAAAAACACAGATATAAAATATTTCTATCTATATATTGTGTTTGACAAAAATAATAAATAAGACACAAATATTTAAAAAAGAATGAATTACTCTTCATTCAAAAAAAATTGAAATAGAAAGCTAAATTTTGAAAATTTAAAAACTGAATAAAAATAAAAAATAAAAAATTAGTATCTTATAAATTATATTTGAGTGTCTCATCAAATTGAAAATACACACATTTGATTGGTATTGTATTTCTTTGTTTATCCGTATTTTTTCGGTATCCTTCAAAAATTTTGTATCTCATCAAATCAAACAACAGACATATATCACTGTCTCTCATTAAGAAATAGACATTAACTAAATACCACTAACTATTAATATAACTTCACCTAAAATTAATTATCGCACATGAGTTTTCAATCATCACAATATCACATGTGTTACTCAAAGGCAATTATTTTTATATATTTTAAATGAATAAATAAAATAATAAAAACTATAAAAAATAGAGTCTCACATCAAAGCAATCTAAGACTAAGAAAAAAGAAGAGTAAAGCATAGAAACTGCAACAAACGAAGCCAAAAAGAAAGAAACTTTTGTCCTTAATGTCAAAGTGCAATTCCCTCACGCAAACAAAGGAAAAGAAGAAAGAAAGCATACACAGATTCATAAAGAAACTGAAATTTTTACCCTTTTCTACTCCAACTAGATATGCACTACTCACGCATAGTAACAAATAATTTTAAATTAATAATATATAATAATGTGTTCATGTTGCTTAAACTAAAATATAGTTTTAACTAAATTTTGAATTTAAATTTTATGGATAATAATAGCATTTTAAAATTAATTTCATAGTCAAATTAAAAAATCATGTTCGAATAATTAGAATTTAATAAATTATAATTATTTGTAGTTTAAAAAAAATTAAAAGTACTTTTAATACAGTATGGCTAATATACTACCTTTACTTAACTTACATAATATTCAATTAAATTAAAAAGTGGTAAAAAGAAGTTAGTTGGTGACTTGGTGGGAAAATTAAAGAATAACCTTAGGGAATTATATTTATTTTATGTAGTATAGATTTTAATTTAAAATTATATAAACAATAAATAGTATACATTACTACATATAAAAATATTATAATAATAAAATAATTATATTGATTTGAATTATTTTTTGAAATAATATCTCAACTCGTTAAACCAAAGAATAATTCGCCACAAATTTAAATTTTATTAAAAATTTTAATGTTAACTTATGAATTATTGTATATACAATATAAAATTTAAATTTTTGATATTTATACAAATAAATGTGCTGATTATTAGACTGATATCTATGAATTTCTTNTGAGCAAGCACAGAGAGTGCCTGTGGGAATGGTGTTTGTTTCTTGGCTTTCTCTCTCGGAAATGTTTCTTGTTTGAATGCCCCGCTGACCCCTCATCATCATTCAATGCCACCTTTGCCTCTTTCATTCATTGCTCTTTTTTCAAAATTCAAACCCATCCTCCCATCTAAATTAATTATTCCCTTTTCAATCCATTACGCATCAAATGAATAATCATCATCCAATTAATTGTTTTTTCCACATTTAACATCTATGTCGTATTAAAGTCATTCAAACTGGTCAAGAGATCGATACTATAAGGTTTTAGGTTTACACAGTTTTCATCAAAATAAAAAACGTTTATCTATATAGCACATGATAAGATTATTATTAATAAAATATTTTAAATATTTTTATTTAATAAATAAAAAATAAATATATTAAAAATTTAATTTTTTTGTATTTTAATTTTTTTAATTTATTATCTTAATATATATTTTTAGAGTATAAATTAATATTTTTATTTATAATAATATTATGAAAATATAAATCTTTTAAAATTATCTCGGTTTATTTTGTTTTAACATTATAGATTATGACACAAAAGATTTAAAATATTTAAAATATTTTATTTAATATTAAAATTTATTTTTTTGTATTTTATTTAGTTTTTAATTTATCATCTTAATATGTATTTTTAGGGTACAAATTTGATCCATCAATAAAAAGTTATACTATTTTTTTAACAAAATCTTTTAATTTAGCAGGTCAATGATTAATTTATTACGAATTTAAATTTTATTTAAAAATTTGTCGTTAATAATAAATTGCTGTATAGGCCAAACACGATTCAAACTTCCATACTTATTTGATCAGATAAACGAGTTAACTACTTAACGAATAGAAGTTAGTTATAATATTATTATTATTAAACTTTTGCTTAATATATAGTTATATGTGAACTAATTAATTTTCATAAATATTGTTTAATATTTATTGCAATAGTGAGACTTTTCAAATGTCTTTTGTGTATCTTTAGCTATAATCATATCATATACATGGTCACAAAATAAATTATAAATGAAGCTACAAACTATAGATGTGGCCACTTTGGATTTGCCTTCATGTGCTTTGCTGTGAGATTAGGCCATAATTTCATACATTTCTCTCTCTCTCTCTCTAAAGTGTATAAGAAGCTTCAATTTCGTGTGACTTTTTTGTAGTAAACTTGAATAATACTCACATTAAAGCTTAACCTCATGATAATGAATTTTCACTTACAAGGATAAAAGAAAGATCTTTAGTTCCACTCATTAGAAAAGTTCCTCATTTATTAAAACAAAGCCTAAGTGGCAAAAAAGAGATTATCTATATATAAAGTTCCTCAATTATATTTGACAAATTAAAGTTTTCATTACCTTTCTCACTTTACATCTCAAATAAGTCAAACGTGGGATCCAATACTGAAATTACTAATCATATTATTTATGAAACTTGGAATGCTAATTCAAGCTAAAAAAAATTTTAAACTAATAACTTGCATACGTTAGATTAGATTTTGAATAAGATAACAAATGAACACATGATTAATTATTAGATTTTGAATTTTATAATAGACATTGCCACCATGCAAATTATAAATAGCAGAGATATTATAAGAGCAAAATTCATATATCATATCATAGATAGATAAAGACAGAAATATTTGGTAACCAAAGAAAATCAACTAAAAACAACTATATTTTATTTTATTTAGCATTTATTAATTATTGTGACAAATAATAAATGCTAAATAAGGCAAGTTCTAACTGTTTTTTTGTCTTCTTAACATTACCCAGACAATAGTGATTGTAGTGCATTGAATTGATTTAATGAATTTTATCTCTCTTCATCTGTAGATGTAGGCAGTTTAAGCCGTACACATTAAATATTTTTATGTGTTCCTGTTTAACAAATAACAACTTATTTGATTTGTAATAATGTATATATTATTTGATTGAATAATTTGATGTAAGACGTATTTATTTGCATATTTATATACTAAAGTTAAAAGTTATTACCTCTTAAATAAGTTGCTATACATTGTTTAATTGCATCTAATTAGGCACATCACATGAACAAAAATAATTTGTATATTAATCACATAAATAATTATTAAAAAAATTAATATAATTAAACTAATAATGTGTGAAATATTTTTATAATTAATAATATATCATGTTATAAAATTATTATTAAGGTCAAACTAAACTACATACACTTCATTATATATTATAAACTAATAATATATTTTAATTTACATATATTTTTAAATACTAATAATTAATTACTTAAAAAAATAATAAATTTTATTAATGATATAATAGAAGCTCACCTCTAAAATAGAAGCTCAGGTTAAATAATTAACAAGTTAAATAATAGACAAAAATTATTAAAAAAATTAATATATTAAATTTTTAACTATCAACTAAGCCTCAAACTGTAAATGAGTTATAGTTCAAATGGTATAGTCTCTCGGAAATGGATCTTTTCTAATTTTTTTTTACACTTGAGAAAATAAAGTGTGATCTCTCACCATTAACTTTATAAATGGGACCAAACTTAAATATGAGAGAGAGAGAAAGTAATAAAATGTGAGAGATTACAAATGATACCATCCAATTTTTCCTTTACTGGAAAGAATCCACTCCCATAATCTCCCCATACTCAATTAAAAAGTAATTAAGAGGTCCCAGATTCGAGTATCCTATATTTGGTAAAAAAAAAAAGAAAACTGAGCCTCAAACTAAAATTCTTAAATGTGAATAGATGACACTTTTTAATTTGAATATGGAGGAAAAAGTGGTGTTAGACTCAGATGTGGGGAATCCAGGTGCTTTACAGCCATGTGGTGTTAGTGAATAGAACTCGGACCATGCGAGTTCTTCATTTCATACAAAAATTGATAACAACAAACAATTCGGAGGGTCCGTTTTCTACCTTCCGAAATTCATATTTGCCTACCCACAACTCGGACCATGCGATTTGTTAAGCAAAATTTTAAAATCAAACAACTCGCATGGTCCGATTTGTGTACTCTGAATTTTTTCAAATTTTTTAACACAAATCGGACCCTCCGATTTGTGTACTCTGAATTTTTTTAACTTTTTAAACACAAATCGGAGGGTCCGATTTGTGTACTCCCATAATTTTAAAAAACACCAAAAATTACCATGTTAAAGTATATCACTCATTTTATTTCCATATCAAAATTTTTTAACCAATAGATGACAACACTTTAGGGTGACGGCACCATCCTTAAAGCAAATTAAAGCAATCCGAAAAAACAATATAATCCCTAAATTGAGATTTGAGACTATAAAATCACACATTTCATTCTCTTTTCTTCCCGCTTCCAATTCCAAACAAATACACTCTCCAATGGCGTCCTTCGATCAAACCGCCGCAACAACACCAAACACTACGTTTGTCCAAGCCGACCCTTCTAACTTTCGCGCCGTCGTTCAAAAACTCACCGGCGCCTCCGACAA
>NC_029780.3:1088262-1092087 GCF_000817695.3 Arachis duranensis
AACGGCGGAAGAAGCTTGAACAACTGAACATAGCATCAACACAGCAACGTTACTGCAACAGTAGCAGCAGCATGACGATGTTCAACGCCATCAACATGAACATGATGAACATGAAGATCATCTCACCGTACAGGAACAAGCAGCAGACGTCACCGGTTTCGACGCTGGATGGTGCGGCGGCGCGTGGGAGTCCGAGATCGGCGGAGGAAGAAGAAGAAGAGAGGGTAATTGCGGAGAAAGGGTTCTATTTGCATCCAATTAGCCCTTTGTCTTCAGCCAACACTCCAAGATCAAGAGGATCTGATCCACCTCAACTCTTACCTCTCTTCCCTTTGCATCCCAGTTCTCATAGCTCATGACACACCTTTCTCAATATATTACATCTATCATTGCCAAGCTTAAATCTCCTCAGCTAAATGGTTCCCCAGATCTGAAGCTTTTGACACAGCTCATTGCATCCATCCAGAAAAGAAATGTAAATCTTTTTTTTATAAATATTCTATTTGAAGTTTGCATTTTAGTTTGTAATTCTTTTTCTTGAAATTTTTAGGAAAAATAATATGTTGGTTTATGATAGAGGAGAGTTTATGTTATCTGATTACTGGGAATGTGTTTTTGTGTTAAATTGCTTGTTTCAAATTGGGAATATGAAAAAAAATGGGTGGGGAGGAATATGAATTGAGCATTTGGGGATTGTATTTGAATTCATGTGTGACGGCTTTCCTTTTTTTTCCTTTTTTTTTGAATGTCTTGGGAAAAATATTTTAATCTTGGTTTCATGTGTAAATTGCTCCAATGAGGTTACAATAATTTTTTTTATTGGGTTCGAGGATTTTTAAGAAGATGGCGCTTGAGATTGAGAATGGTTTGAATTTTTCGTTCCTGCAGCATAGAACTTGTTTGACAACCCAGATTAGAGAAAATCTGCAGCCCATGGAGGGTACCAATGTCAACTTAGTTGCCATTCTTGTAAGTTTCGAGTGTTTTGATCTGCGATTATTGATAAAGAATAACCTATATGTTGTCTAGTTCTGTGGGTTATGGCTATGATGTACCTCATTTGAACTTTGATTACTAATGTTTGATTGCCATATGAATCAAAGGTTAATGGGTATTGCATTATGTTTCTTGTTTTATACAGTGTCTTGGGGATTTGATAAATCAGTGGTGTTTAATTTATCCATTAGACATGGTAATGGATGCATCATCTCTTGGAGAACATATAGAATGTGCAAAGGTTATCACCTTTACATTCTCTGCTTGACCAATGATTACTTCAATGATGAATGTCGCTGAGATCTAGGGTTTTAAACTTTAAACTTTTGATTCAGCCCCAGGAATAGGTCAGCCAAGGTGAACCTGAAGATTTTTCTGATTATCATTTTTTTCATGCCAAAATATAATTCCCCTTCAACTGAAACCATTGCACTTGCTCTTTCTTTCCTATTTGATGTTGACAAAGACTCTGAAGAACAGCCTCCGGTGATCTGCAACGGTAAAGAATTCATCAACGGGAGTTTATTGAACATGTCGCGTAGAGGAGATAATTTATGCATTGTCTGCGTGAATGGTTACTATTTTAGTGACTTGTTTTGCCAACACAATATTATAGAATAACTATTATTTCTATTGATAAAAATTTAAAAGGATGATAGATTATTTATGAAAGAATAAAATTAACTTTATATTCATAAAAGATAAGTAAATTGCCATTTCTACCCTTAAAAGTTTAGAATAATAGCAAATTTAATTTACTCATAAATGAAATTACCATTATTGAGTATTTTTTTTAAAATCAATTGTTAGGTTAACTATTTATATGTTGTAGATAATTCTTAGAAAATTTATATTAATCTACATTCGTCTGCTACACTATTTATATTCTTGAACAAAGGATCTCTAAGTACTTGTTTATTGATGTATGATTTCCGTAAAAATTGGTATAGATAATCTCCATTATATGTATTATAATTCAATAGTGGAATTGATATGAATATATATTATATTATCCTATAAAAAATTATTAATGTTGTAACTAATAACTTCGATATATATATAAAACTTTTACACCTGGTGTAAGTTTTGTTGATTTATATTGTCGAATAATTTATTATACGTGAAGAATTTTATCAATTCAACCATTGAATTATGTTATATACTGTGATAGTTAGGCTTATGAGAATTTAGAGAAAATTCGAATATCAATAAATATCTAGTTTAATAGTTGTATTTTCTTCATATTTTTAAAACTGTAATATATATAAGTAAAAATATAGTTGTGTATCTGTGTATGTGTAATTAAGTTTTTAAAATAATTTTTGGGTTGATGACAGTGCCTTCAAATCTTCAATGCATGTAGCTAGCAAGATTATGTTGATCAACACTCTACTTTGATTTGTATTTTAATCCATATAATCCAAGAAGTGTTTAAAAAAACAAAACTCTTCCGTATTCATATTATATTGCATTTATTTGCTTCTTATTTTTCACTTATGTTTGCATGAGTAATTTGTCAACTACATTTTCCGGCCCCCCTTTAAAGATGGATATGTTTATTAATATATAACTATTACATGATATGAAAGATGAGAACGTGTTCATAACACGCTATGAAAATAATAAATTAATTTTAAAGATTTATTTTGTAATTAAAATTTTATTCAAATAATATATATATCAATTCAAATACTTAAATATGTTAGTAAAAATAATTTTTTTTATGATACGAAGGTGCTATGTATATTTATATTGAGACTAATTTTTATTATTAACTCTTTGATTAATAAATATCTAATCTATCTAAATTGAGAAATTTTTTACAACTCTTTACATGTTATAAAATTTTTCTCTAAAAATTAGACTAACATATAATTATGTATGTAGAGGTAACTTTTTTTTTACTCTTATCATATATATATATACTATGAGATTTGTTACTAATTTTAAATTTAAATTATATCTTATTATTTTAAACGTAATCCTTCAAATTTTATGAATCATAATTTAATTTAATTTAAAATAGAATCAGTTAAAATCTCATCTAAATTTAAAATTTCAATTTAAAAATAAAATACTTATTTATTCTCAATTCTCATTCAATATTTTTAATTATCATATTATTATTATATTCTTGGTGCAAACAAAGAATATAATGATATTTTATTTGAATTAATATAATTATTTATTTGATTAAATTAAAATAATAATTAAATAATTATTTAGCAAAATTAAAATACTCGTTAATGTGTAACTCCATAAATTCAGTACTAAGCGGGTAATAAATTAGTCATACTAGATTTACTAATCAAGGTTAGTGTCTAGCAACACTCACCCAATAGTATGAAATAATATATTTTTAGTTTTTCACTAAGCATTAGAGAAGAACAAAGTATACAGTTCCTTCTATTTTTTAGCTCTTGATTAATCCTTAGAGTATGTATGATTTAATTGTCAAATTCTAAATTGTTATCGTTATTATAATGAACAGTAAATGAGTTACGAAACTCATTTTGTTATTCATTCAATTCTCTTGACCAATGTTTTATTTATTCCAGCAATCATTATAATCATAGAGTTTAAACTCTTTATCGAGAGTTAACGAATTTATTATTGATTAATCTTTAATTATACAATTATTTAAATTATATCCAATATCCGTTCAACTAGCACATTAGAGTATTAAATGTTCAGAATTAAAATATAATAAATACATTATTATTAATTACACTATAACAGTCTCAAATTAAAGAAAATTCTATTACTGTATTTATTTTAAAAATATCCTATTAATTAAAATTTTTTAGAGTTAGTTAGTTCATTATCATA
>NC_029780.3:1092193-1135120 GCF_000817695.3 Arachis duranensis
GTATGTTAACACATGATAAATTGAATTACCATCATACTACTTATTTCCATACCATGATATTCAGGTAAAGTAATTCTATTATTCCTCTTATAGTAATTTCAAAAATTTAGAAAAATGATTAAGTCCTTATCATTTCATTTTATCCATATATAAAAAAAATGGAAATACACAAAGCCAAACTACTTTTTATAGCAACAAGGTATAAGGTCTCTCGTTTAATTAGTTAGACTACACAATCATTACGAAGGTCCGTTTCACAATCATGTCACCAACAACTTTTTGTGCCTTATATTATACAATAACACAAAGTAAAAGGTGTCCCTAAATACTATATACTCATACATTATTATATATTTACAAACCACTTTTGGTTACTTATTATTAGTAGTATTTAAACAAATTAAATTGTAATATAAATAAGCTTATCCGTAATATTGGTATGTATAATAATAATGGTGAGAAACAATTCAATTGCGTATGCCATAGGCAAAAGTATATTACAAAAAAAGAAGTTATTATTATTTATTAACCTTTGATATTGAAAATTTGGAGGGAGGTCATGTTGCACGTGAGAACGCGCATGCATACTACAAAATTTGAAAATGAGAATTAAATACTTCATAATTTATAATAACTCTTACACTCCCAATGGGTATGTATTTTTTATTTTATTTTTTCTGTTGCCTCACTTCATTTTCAGACATTAATTAAACCTAACTTTTTTTACTTTTTCTATTACTAATAGATATTATTTTCATAGTGCATGACTAATATTGAAACAATTTCATTATGTCTATATTTTTTTATATAGTAGTTATTATGTGTCACTAATATTTTTCTTAATAATTAACACATTTTTTTATTTTATTAATTAAAGAATAATTTAAATACATAACTGAGTAAGACTAAAAGATAAAAAAATCTTTCATAACCAATATTTGGCCAACATTATATATCTAAGTACTAAATTTTAAACCATAAATATTAAATTCTAACTCCTAATGATATAAAAACATAATATTAGCTAAAAGTATTGACTAATATTAATAAAAAAATATGGGCTCCTAATATTTCTCTATTAGAATATATAATGCTGAGTTGCTATGTATGCAGACCATTCAATTATATTTTGATAGACTTTATTAAAACTTAAATATATTAATGATATATACTAGTAATGGCTTAAGTTCGGTCAAGAAAATTATTACATACAAAATCATAATAGAAATTCAAAAGTTAAAATAATTATGTTGTGATAGAAAAGGAAAAAAAAACCCATATAATAACATACATTGAAGGTGGACATATGGAATCTGAAAAATTCTCTTGAAAAATAATAAGAAAAAGTATATGGAATCAACTTTAAATCAGTCAAGAATGGAATAACTTAATTAATTATAAATATAGTAATTAGTTTTATTTATTTATAATTTAAAATATTAGTTATTAAATGTTTTACCACATTCAAATTAGGAGAAGATACGTTCAGTATCACAGAAACTGATTCAATTAGTTTCTATTTCTTCACTCTCCTTCTCTCTTCAAATGTTTAAAACATGATAAATAAAAAAACAGATTCAGAACTATCCAATTTACAAAGAAAAGAAACATTCTAATGCCTAACATAAACACAATCTATATTCTGAATTCACCCAAAGACATTTGGCTGATTTTTTACTGAAACTATCTTGATTCTTAGCATTATTGAAATAATAATAGTACAAAGGGTTGGTTGAAGTAGTAATAAATAACTGATTCTAAAAAAAAAGCATGCATTTAAATTTTAATAATAAAAACTTTACAGAGAAATTAATTATTATTGCATATATAACACTTTTGTTTCATTACAAATTAAACAGGGATTAGTCCTATAAATAGTTCTAATAATCTAACCTTATAAACATACCTTAAATTCTACTAAACAAAAATAGAAATATAGCTGATCATATATTATATAGTTGTTTATGAAAGGGACATATTTTCTTTCATCAAACTTGTGATTAATTTCACACAAATTCAGGTCACCTGCTTTTATCCATTTGAGCTAATAGAAAAAGGTGATGTATAAGTTATGATCTTTGTTATGCTGCTACCATGATTTGGACATGTTGAACAACCAAATAATTATTAGAACATTAGAGAAACAAACTCTTTATATCTATATCTTCACTTAATGATAATTAGATTGTGATATAGTATCAAACTCTATCAGAGAAAACAATTCATGAACCGTATTCGTTACCATGATTTTTTGGGTAACATTTCATAATTTAGGGTCCTACTAGTCATCAAATCAATAAAACAGTTTTCATATAGATGCATGCATACAAAAATAGTGTTGTCAATTATACCTTATAACAGTTTCATAATATATAGATTCATATGCATATTCTGTTTTTTATTATTTATACCTTATATCACATGCAACTTGCTCTTCTAATTTTATTAATAATTTGTTTAATTTAGGTTTAATTATTTTGTTGGTTCCTATAGTTTTACAAAATTTTCGATTAGGTCCCTATACTTTTTTTTCCTTTTAATTGGGTCCCTGTACCAATTTTTTTTAGTTGGTCCCTATACAATTAAGACAATTACTACCAAGAGGGACCTAATTAAAAAAAAATTGGTGCAGAGACCCAATTAAAAGGAAAAAAATATAGGGACCTAATTAAAAATTTCGCAAAACTATAGGACCATCAGAGTAATTAAACCTTTAATTTATTTGTCATAATTAGAAGCTTGAATTTCATTTTATATTACAAACTATGTTTTCTTGTCAATAGTAATTGGAAGTATATACACATTACTAATTAAATAAATGATGATAATGAAATCATGTTCCAATCAAAATATCAAATCCTGTTTTTTGTGTTGTACTTATACACATCAAATAACAATAATACTGTGCAAATTTGGTGAATTTAATTTGTTATATTATTGGAAACAATGAAATAGGTGCATTCCCTTACTACATCCATCATAGAAAAGTGCACATAAAATATTAAGTTAGTAGTTCATCACTCCAAAAAACTTTGGCCCCTCAATTTTTTTAATTAATATATGTTTTGACAAACAATATTCAAGAGAAACCCCACAATCTAAAAGTCACAAACTGATATGATGCACCATGATAATCAAGATGATTATTATTGCTCTATATGTTTTCACATTCAAGCTATTACACACTATTATGCAGTGGTTATAACTTATAACCCACTTGGATGTGATGTAACTTAACTTTTTTTATTTGGCAAGTTGTTAGAATATCTTAGCTTCCCTAATTGAAGTGAAGTGTGACATGCTCTTTACCAACATTAATGAAAAGAATTATAACCTCAATATAAACCCTAAATGCTATATAGTATAATAATCTAATCGTTGGTGAAAAAATTATCAATTCAGAAATTTACAATTTTTTTTTACTATGTCATAAATTTGGGCGGCTCATGTTGCAAGTAAAGCCCAACAAGACACATGTTACTTTTTTTTCTATAAGGCCCATACCCTGACAAAAAAGGAAAAAACTGACCAGGCACATACCATAGCCCAATATAGACTTGGAATTTTTTTTATAATTTCTTACGGTATCTCTTAGCATAATAGGTCAATAACTAATCTGTTGTAAATCTAAGTTTTATTTAAGAATTTGTCGTTGGTCAAAAGGTTAATATATGCACAAGGCGAAACTTAAACTCTAGCATAGTAGGCCAAGACTAACCTCTCAGAAATTTGAGATTCATTACCAAAAGGTTGATGTATGCACAAAGCGAAATTTGAACCCCGGCATTTGGTTGAATGGAGTGAGCTAATGACATGACTCAACCAATCTAAGTTAGTTAGACTCAGACCCTATTAATTGAATGTTTATGAACCTACCAAGTTCACTAAAACAGTAACAATAATACTGAAATGAACTTGCCAATTAGCTTTTTGTTTTATTAACAAATCAAAATCTCTAAGGAGAATAGACCTTATTATATGATGAAGAATAAACAAAGCCAATGTACTTCTGATATGAACAAACCAAGATTGGATGACCAAAATTCCTGCCATGTTGCTGCTATACACTGTCAAAAATATGATGTCAAGATCTTTGGTCAGAACATACTCTCAGTCTCAGATGAACAAAACAAAAAAACATTGGAGCATTGGTGATGGTTTTCATATGATTCTCTATTCAACGAACTGAAGCACATATGGATTGTTGGTTGTGCAATTCTGTGACCCCATTTGTGATCTTTTGCTTGCTTTTCCTCCTCTTTGTTACAACTATGAATCCTTCACCATCTCCATTCACTTTTCTACTTACATCCTCAGGCTCTTCACTATCACTGGAATTCGGAACCTTGTTATTTTCTTCATCCCCATACGTGATTTTTATGATAGCACTGTCTTTAGCTATTGCATCAGAAGAAGAGTTTTCTGACTTCTCATGCTTTCCTTCGCTAGCTTTCGACTCGTCCACAGAATCAATGTTCTGCTGAACAGATTTCACAAGAAAACTGAGCAATATCTGCCTTGCTATCTCCGACTTCTCGGACTCAGAAATGCTGCTTTTCAGAGAACTATCTTTGCCTTTGACGAATTTCTCATCGGCCTTGTTTTCTTCGGATGAAACATTGGCATTGCCAGTGTCTAATTGAGAAGCATTTCTGGGAACAAACTCAGGTGCATGTGGATTCATGATTCTTGGAGCACCATATGTTCTTTCCCTGATAGGAGTATGGCTTTTAGAGAAACCATGCTTCATGCGAAACGCATAGTTGGTTCGATAATATAGAGGTGATCTTGGACCACAAGGAACTCTAGCAGCAGCAGGAGGAAGAACAGGCTCAACAAGCATGCCTTGGCTAACATTAGCATCATATATGCTTAAATGGTGGTTTGACATAGACAGCATTCCTGGATTGAATGGTTTTGCTGCAGCCGAAAGCTTACTACCATTAGTTTCTGTAGGTTTTACCTGATCTGGAACAGGGGAAACCTCAGATTCCGAGGAACAATTTTCTTGTTGAATTTCGGTTTCATGAGTTCCTTGAGTTTCATCATGCTTTGAAGCTGTATCAACTATGGAACTTTGGCAAGTTTCTTCATTTGTTGATATCACAGTTGAATTGGTGGATGACTCATTTTCGGCCTCATTATTTTCCCTCTCAACTTTCTCCAACAGTGGCTTTAAAACCGTACCTGGTGGTGCCAGCGCAACTTCTTTGTATGATATAGACTTGGAAGCCAAGGAACTTAGAGATGGCGGAGGAGACGAAATTTTGGACATGGAAGCTTTTGTAGGATGACTAACAAAATCCTCGTTTGAATTCTGGCTGCGAACTTTCGATTGTCTAGATGGAGACAGAGTAGATAAAGTGACTTTTGGAGATCCCTTCTTTGGTGGTGAAGGAGTGTCATTCCTGTAACCGCCTTCTCTAAAATTGTAATTATCAATACTGACCTTTGTCAAAAGAGGACGTTTTCTGTGTCCAAATTTGCGGTTGGCTGGGTTTGCAGACCGCCCTTTTGAATTAGCTTCTTGCCAACCTTCATCGGACGATGTCTCGTAGACTACTTCACTTGTCACTGGCTCATGCCTAGTTAGACCACTATTTTCTTTTAGTTCTTTGGAATCAATAACTGTGCTGTTTTTTTCTTCCACCGTCTTTGTAATACTCGTAGAATCTTTTGAGTCTTCAAAAATAATTCCCTCATCCTCTGCTAGTCCATCATCATGTTCTTGATGGGAATCATTCAGTGGGACTATCTGAGAAATCACATAGGCAATGCATACCAAATACATTTATAAGATTCATGTAAAGTTTAAAAAGATGCATCTGATTTTAAACTAACCAAACTTTTAAGAAATAACATGAAATAATACAACAGATTGAATGCCATTCAAAATGGACTTCAATAAATATAAAAATTTGTTCGGAGTATGGGCAGGAAAAAAAGATGTCACATGTTTTGATTGTATCAAAAATAAGAAGCAAATATTGAATCTGCGAACCTTTGCACGACGTTGTTTCCTCTGAGTATCATTTCCTTTTGAGTCTTGATCAGGACTTATGAAATCCATGAGATCTGACACACTGCATGGAAAACACATAAAGGTCAAAACATCTCTGTGCCGTGAAATGTAAGCAATTCGAAACACAGCAATATGGGGATACCATGTCAGTACCTAAGGTGGCCTTTACTTGCAATAGATGCATCTGGCTTTGGAGTTCCATTTTTAGCCGCTTCTTGCTGCTCTATGGCTTTCGATTCGAAATATTCAAGCCATGCCGCCGCATCCTACATTGCAAACCAAAAATCTCAATAAAAAATGGCAGAAAAAGCATCAAGTCAACCCAACCCAAGAAAGCTATTAAATTGAAGCTTCTTTAACATACAATGGTAAAACCAGAAAGAAAAAGTATTGACCTGTGTACGAAGATCTTCAGGTCCAAGCTTTGCTTGAAGTATCTTGAGTGTAGTTTGTTCATGTTGCACACTCAGTGAATATGCTTCCATCAATGAAAGAGCTATCGCAATGGCGTGATAGCTAGCAGCAGTCTAAAACATGAATGACCATATACATGATCAGCTCCTGAATTATATGTTTATGATGGTGGCTTAAACTCAATTCTTACAACACGGAATAACTTTTTGTAGAAAGTTTTTACAAAACTAAGTGCTAGATAGAAAGGACATATGTGAGAGAGAGAGACCTGTATATGATCAGCTCCTAACAATCTTTTGTTGCATTTAAGAGCTTCATGCAAGTATCTGAGTGCCACATGGACATTTCCCATTCCCTCTTCCATCATCGCGACATTTATATATGTTGCAGCTGTGTTAGGATGGGAAAGCCCACACGTAAAATGAAGAAGGAATAGAGCACGGTTGACATACCTGTAAAAGAATACAAATTTGGATCAATGAGAAAGGCAAATGGAGGTGTTTGCGCCAGATTGACTAAACATTGATATAATGAAGAAGTTCGACAGGATTATGGTAAAAAATGTGCTGCAAAAGCTTGTTTACTTACTTCAGAGCAAGCTCAATGTGCTGCAAACGATAATAAAAGACCGAAAGATCCCCATAGCTTTTCATTGTGTCAGGATGATCAAGCCCAAGTTCCCTCTCGTTTATGTCCAAGGCCTTCTGCTGATATATGGTGGCCTAAATAAACAAAGTGTAATCGAAAGTTATTGATTGACATCTAAATTATGTTTCTGAAGACCATGAATAAAATCATTGATTCATCATCATATATACATCCAGAAAGTGTAGAACTTTTATTTATTTTTTTAATCATTTTTCTTCTTTCGTCATTTCCCTTAGGAGCTTAGCACCCAAAAAGTAAAAGGTTTCAATATGGCTATAACTGAAGTCTGAGGAAAAATTTATGATTTCTGAAGCATGCATCTTAAAGATTCTTTACCTGGTTAAAATCTCCAGTGTGGTAGAGAACCACAGCTAGAAGACTGTATGCACTAGCTGTAGTTCGATGATAAGGTCCACAAACAGTCATCATCTTTGCCAGCGCCTGAAATATGATACAATGATCAAACACTATGCTAAGTCGGAAACTAATCATGAAATATGCTCCATGATGAGACAGAACAAATTAAGAAGTACCTTAGTTCCATAATTTACAGCATCCTCAAGCTTTCCTTTATCAAGAGCGATTTTCGACGATTCCAATAAATTACGTCCGTCAACTGAGGAGCATCCTACATGCTGTTGAATAACACATGATTGCGATTTTAGATGGATTAAGAAGATGCTAGTTAATGAATTACAGATTGGAATGGCCATGGAAGCTGATTAATAAACTGAATCTGACCTTGGAAACAGGAACTAGGCTGATAATATCATATTTGCTGAAAGGCTTTGAGGATTCCATGTCATAATCTCTTGATACCAATTCCAATCCTACCTGAAAACATAATAACAATGAATGCTTCATGAAAAAATTTATAGAATAAGTCCTTTCTAGTGCATTTTAAGAAGTTAAATATCTAGTTTCCCAACAAGCACTTTTTCAAACATTCAAAGAAGCATCTCAATTACTATACATAAAAAAAAATGTATCCATCAATCATTTTGTACCTTTTGACAGAGCCCTCTGAGAATTGACAACTTCCTCAAATGTTGAAATTCATCCTTTAGTGTCCATCCAAATCTTTTGGACAAAAATATATGTAACCATTTAAATCTGAGATCATGGTCATCACCCAAATTTTGGTCAGCATCCTCCGTTTGAGATCCTCCGAGTAAGAAATTCAGCGTTGATGCAATGATGGCAGATAAGTCTGCTACATTGTCAACAGAGGCAATTACAGCTTTAAGTAGATGCTTAAAGGCTCTAGTAATCATCTCATGAATACAAAGGGATTGTATGTGTGGAAGATTCTCAGCAAGTTTAACCTGATTCAGAGAAGAAATTAGAACCAACAAATGCAAACTGTATTAACAAACTAGTTTAAGTGCAAAGATGATTCTACAGAAATCAAGTAGAAAGAGAAAGTATTCTCACCACTTCACCCAAAGATCGCATTTGCAGTCCTCTTAAATGCATAAAATCAGTTAGTGTACGACCATCAACTGGAGAAAGTTCAAGTGATCCGAAGTCTGTAGCCTAAAAATGTTACACAATTAGTTCATAAGGCATCTCAATGACCTTCATATCACATTAAAAGACTCAGAATCCATGCAGAAAAATGTTACCAGCTTTGGCAAAGCAATTTCGTCATAATACTTGTGTGCCATGCTGATTAGCTCATCCACTGACTGTTGCAAGAATAAATTGAGTGATATGAATATCAATATACAAATGTAGAAAATATAAGCCAACAAAAATATTTTTTTTAATTAAAAAATAGAGATCAGACATTTATGCTTAGTACTTTAGAGATTAACAAAACAAAACAAGTAATAACAACAGAATATACCAAACTGCAAGTATCACAATCTTCTAAATTTTCCACAAACCTTTAAATGGAGACCAGTTCCAGATTCTTTAAGACGCAAAAATGCATCGTTGGAAAGTACTTTCTCCAACTCAGCAGAGCTACTTGACTCTTCATTGGATTGCTGAACTTTATTAGAATCATTTTGCTCACTAGAATCTGAACCATCGAGATTACTTTCTTTCTTTTCCCTCCTCTTTAAAAATTTAAATTGCTGTCCAAGACCTTTAACAGCTTGCTCAACATCCTTGATGTCGTCTTTGTTTTTGGAACTACTATCTGCTGAATTTTCTTGTTTCTGCAGATGTTGCATCCAACAGGAACCAAGTTCCCATCTAAAAAACCTCCTTGAAACACCCTTCTCCTGTGTTATCTTTTCCAAGCAATCTTGTATTACCTTCCAGACAACTTGCTTAGAGCTATCTAAGTCATCTGAATTTGGTGGAGATGATAAAGTTCCTTCTGAGGGTTCATCTACATGTTTGTGAAGCAGTAGTCTCAAACTGCAAAGATCATCAAATTGTTTAGTACAAAGATTCAAAGTTCTGACATTATCAGATCATCCATAGATTAACATTAGCAGAATTGCTTATTGTTCAAACCTGTTGATGTTAAGAGCATTTGCCCCTCCATCTGGTTGATCATCTATTTCAATATCATGAGCGTTAGGCTTGCTAATATTTAAGTTACCTACGACCCTTACTGTTGCAGTATATCCACAATGATGCACAACCACAGAAGTTAATGAAGATGTATCCTGTAAAAAAGTCAAGGACTTATCAGCAAGGTGGAAAAGCAAAAGTCCAAAGAAACCAATTTATCTAAAATTTGGAGTTAGAAGGAATTCAGCTATGTGTCAGAAAAGATGAATTTCCTCCATCAATCATGATTTATGCATGGTAAAAATGTAGACACCAAGATTGAGTGTCTTATTTAGAAATGAAGACAACAAAACTATATGCAATTGCGAACAAGTTTAGTGCAAAACTGAAAGTAAGCAAAGTTCATTGTGATTCTTTTGCAAATTTCTTAGACAGGATTACAACTTACATGAACAATTACACTTTCATCTGCAGTCAAACCTTTGAGCAAATTCTTCTGAGCATCCTCCTTATGCAGACTGGATTCACTAGATATAGAATCATACTTTCTATTTCCATTGCGAATATCACATTTGACGACAACTGACAAGTCTCCTACGCGCTCTTCATGCAGAATTGAACTTGGAGAATTTGATTCATTCTTCATATTGGATTCCATGACATGCTGTATTGCCTTGATGGCCTTGAATATCGAGGTATCAACAAATCGACTGTGCAGCAGGAAAGCTTTTCTATCTCTGACCACTCTCTCCTCTTCAGTTTTGCATGGAAGAGAAGCCAATACTGCAAAATCTGAAGCCCATTGTCTAAGCTCATATTCACCATTTCTACCTTGGCCACCACCATTACCACCCCAGCTTTCATCCTTAGCAGGAAGGGCAGGAAAGTTTGAACGTGACTCAGCAACAGATGGAGGGACAAGCCAGGTATTTGCTCGGAATCCATATGGAAGATTGCCAAACTGAACGAGATAAATTGTTAGGAAAAAAAAAAGGAAAACACTTTTTTGTTTAAAAGAAAAAATAAAATCAGTTGGTATAAATTTTACCTTATTATGTTCCGAGAAAGCTTTCATTAAAGATTCATATGCCTGCACCAATCAGAAAATTATTTAAAAAGATTTCAATAGAAAACTTGAATTTCAAAATTGTGCTTGTTTAAAATTTACAGAACAACCAACACAGAATATAGAAAATGTTAAAACTTAAAACATGAATATGTTCCATTACAACAACAAGTTCATGATCAGTAATCAGAAAACAACCAACACAAAAAAATAGTGCAGCATGAAAAATACATACATTAGCGAAACCTCGGCTTAGCTGTTGCAGAAGATCAACCAAAGTGTGACTTTGCAGAGATTGTTTTCCAACAGTATAAAACCCTTTCTCTGAAGCCACCACTTCTATTACCTTCCCATTGCAGATTTTAACCTGCATGTCCCAACACCATTTTCAGCTTCAAAATACTATTATTATAAGAAATGACAGTTTATTTCTATGCTAATTGTATCTGAAACAACTAACACACATATATATAAAGAAAAAATTAGAACCTGAAGCTGAAAGTAGTCTCCTTTACTCCTATCTTCTTCACTTTTCAGCTCACATTTCTTCAAATCTGCAATTGACTCAATTACCCATTAGCACAAAATTCAAAACTTTATCCATAATCTTCATCCCCCATTATCATTTAAGCCCGTGAAATGAACTAGAACATGAACTGAATAAACAAAAATGCATGAAGAGAGAGAGAGAGAGAGAGAGACTAACGTAGAATAGGTGGAGTGAGGTGAGAGAAAGAGAAGAACTCGTAAAAATCTGAAAGCTTCGGCGTTGGGTGAATCGCCACCATGCCAACGCTATCTGATATCGCCGGAATACCCCGCTCCGCCGGAGCCGGCGGAGATCCGACACGGATTTCGCCGTTAGGTGTAGACGGTGGACTCGAACCTCCCTTAATCTGATTTTGGGCCTTAGCGTTCTTCTTGGGCTTAGAATCTGGGCTTAATGGGCCTCTTTTGGGCTTCCCGAACCTTGTTGTGCAGGCCACTATGTCCAACAGCCTCCGCACGTGTGCAACAGCATAAGCTTCCTCTGTGTAATTCTCTGTAATTAACAAAAATAAAATAAATTTTCACCAAAATAAAAAAAATAAAATAAATATTAAAAAAACAATTTGTGTTTTAAAATATTGAAAATACATTAATTCAGTATTATGTTTTCCATAATTTGATTTAAAAAAAAATTATTATGCCTTAAAATTTGATTATGATAGGTTAGTAATATTATATTATTGTTTATTTTAAGAAATTAAAAAAAAATAGTTCTTTTTCATGTGTTGATTATATGAAAACAAAAAATATATTTTTTTTCTATAAAAGTATTTTTTAGTGTTTTTAAATAGTAATTTTAAATTTTGCTTATAAATATGAATAATGGATAAAAAGTCAAATTAGAGGATTGGCATTGATATAAATATGAGACGGTGATGGCAAGAGAGAGACCAAAAAACTAGGGAAAGTGTTTGGTACTTCCAACATGATGCATCATAAATAAATGACAACAATTTATTGGCGAATCCAATGTGTGTATCCCACAATACCAAGATAACAACTACAATGGAAAGTGACATTTGACAAAATATCTTATTTTCCATAAAAAATTAAATAAAATTCTAAGAACTAAATCAAAATAGTGTTGAATGCAAATGTACCAAAACTATTAGGTAGTTGCATATAAAACCAAGTAAGTACAATTGATGGATCAAAAACCAAAATATAACATCTAAAAGTAATATATTGCTACTTGATATAAAAAACACAAAAAAATACCAAGTCATAGAAGATTACTAAATTTATCTTATTTAGTATTCATTAATTGTCGTAACAATTAATGAATATTAAATAAGATAAATTATAATTGTTTTTTACTAATTTTTTTTGTTACTAAATATTTTTGATTTATTATTTATTATTTACTATGATGACTACTATTTAAAAAAAAAAAATATTTTTCCTTGCAATTTTGTTGGTTCATAATTGTAAAGACCTAAGTTCTTGTTTACCTTGTCTAGCAAGTTGAAAAACAAAACAATAATAAAATAATGATAAAAAATGATGAAAGCAATTGTATGTAGGGGTCCGGAACTTTCCATTTGAATAGAAGATTTTGTGTCAATAAATTGACATGAATGGAAGAACCAAATTGTGTCTAAACCAAATAGGGAATGGTATTAAAGTAGCACCAATTAAGTAACCATAACTTCAATGTCTGCTTCCTCACATGCCTTATTGTGAAGTAGCAATCTCAAGTGAAAAAAGAATAAATATGCAATGCCATTCATCATTCATGGATGGGCACTACCCATAAAATGACAAGGTACTATACTACATACTACATTGTATAATTACTTGTGCCCACTCACGTGATCCACAACAACCACCATTCTCATTAATCTTAATCAAACCATGATTAAGGGATGGTTTTGACAATACAAGAAGAATCACTAAGTAAGAATATCTTCGTGAGTTGCAAGGGAAATTAAACCAATATAATAATTATTATATTTTAATTAATTACACTACGTGCATTTCTACTTCGAACTACTAAAATACCAAATCTTGATGCCAAAATAGCGGCATTGACTACAACCTAAATGGTACAAACCCCCACAACAAATTAACAACTCATGACCCAAAACACAACCTTTATATATAAAGATTTTGCTATAGTGTGTCTTAAGGCATAAGTTAAATATATCATAAAAAAAAATATTTTAATATAATTTATCGTAAAAATAATTTTGAATGCATAAAAACAATAAATAATATTATTTTTTTATGGTATGCATAACGTATGCCTTTAAGACACAAAATAACAAAATCTTATATATAAAATGAATTTTGTTATTGTGTGTTTTAAGGATATAGATTAAACATATTATAAAAAAAAATTAATATTATTTATTATAAAAATAATTTTTTTACGTTTTCAATATATAAAAATAATAAATAATATTAAATTATTTTTTTATTATATGTTTAACCTATACTTTTAGAGCACATGATAATAAAATCTATATAAAATATTCATCCACCTCATGAGGTAAGCTATTCAATTAGCATTATATTAATATATAAGTACCTAAAATAAGAGAGTAATATGGGTATTTAGTATTTTAATCACGTGCATTCTATGGCCTAGAAGCTTGAAGTAGCATAGTTAAATAATTCAGTTTAGAAAAATGTGAAGAATGAAATTGAACAAAAATATTATAACTAAATTTAAAAAAAAAATATGTATTACATATGATTTTTTAAAATATTATAATTGGGTTAAGACATGGTTTAAAATTTTGTTAAAAATAATGAAATTATTTTAAAATTCTTAAAATATTGTGATTTAGGCTAATACAAAAACAAAGTACATTGCAGTTGTCAGAACATACCTAATTGTTTTAGATTCAACTAAATGCAAATGCAAATTCAAATGAGACACAAAATTGGTGGTTGATGCTGAATGGCAAGTATGCAAATTACACCTACCTTCAACCATTCTTAGAAGACATGGCTTTAGGGTAACAACTTCAATTCTGTCATTTAATCTCTGACCCTTAACCTAAAAAGGGGGAACATTAATCAAGAGCATTGAATTATTAATTAGTTCATTAATGTTTATGAAACTCTAATTAACTTGAGGAAATTTAGGAAATGCAAAAGGAAAGATGATATAATTTGCCACAAAATAAGGAAGAAAAAAATTATATATTATTCATTTAAATAATACAAATATTTGTTGAATTCAAGAAAATGCCAACCTCATGAGATAGAGAATAGTTTGTAAAATGGCATGTCTCCACCTTCACAGCCAATAGCCTCCTTACATCAAGTATCTTATCAGTAGAGATACCCTTTTGGAAAATTTCATCATCACAATAAACAATATTATTAGTTATATTAAACATTTTTAATATACAATCACATTTAATTAATTAATTAATTAATTCTTGTTGTTGGTGGCTATTAAAATACAAAGAATGAATAATAAAATAATTAAGCACTATACCTTCAATACAATATGTGAATCATAGGGAGTAACCACAGTTATGTCAACAAGAGAAGGTGCTCCTGCTGCAAATAATTAAAAGTTTTTTTAGAAAATTTATATATATAGTTTTAATTAATTAGTGCAAAAGAATATGACACATGAAAATTTTATTATTATTATTATTATTATTATTATTATTATTACTATTTAGTGCAACATACCTTTCTCTTCTTTTTTCTTCTTCTCAGTCTTAGCTTTATTTGATTTCCCTTTTCCTGACCTTGGGGCCATTTTGCTGTTGTCACAAAACTAAAAGGGTAACAAAAAAGTTCACAAAACCGCCACAAAAAAAATCATTACCCAATACCCAAATTTGGTTATTGATTGTGATGATATAGATATAGAGGCAACACCACAAAGACAGAAGCAAAATTTTATAAATACAATCACCAAGTGAATGATGATGTTTTAGGAGGAGGAGGAGAATGAAGAAGAATGAGAAGAAAGAGTTTATAATAAGTTTGTTGTTATGGTCATAATAACAAAGTAGTGTTTTTTATGTTGCTATGGTGAAAGAAGAGAATATGATGATATGATATATGATGATATAAAATTGTAAAGTTGTGTTTTTGAAAGAAGATAGGATAAGGGTCCTCAAATTTCTCTATTAATGTTATGAGTATATAGTGTTGTGGGAACCATGTGATTGTGAAGAGAAGCTTATAAGGGTAGAGAGAGAGAGAGTGAGAGAGCCTCATGCACCAATTGAGTATAAGGCTAGAGACAAAACAGGACAGTGGTAGAGGCAAGTTAACCGTTGATCAAGTGCCACGTGGCAGAGACTAGTGGTGGCAGATGCATTTTTGTTTTATCACATGTTTGGGCCTTCATAGTGTTCTCTTTTTTTCTTTAACCCCAATCACATTGTGTTGACAAAAAAGGGGTGGGGTTTAATGAGGAAAAGGAATTTTACTAAAGTATTTGTTAATACAAATAAAAATAATTAAAGATTTATCTCTTTTTTTAAAAAAAAAATTGTTTTATTTTATTTTTAAATAACTATATATTTTAATTAAAGACATAATAATTTATGTATCTCTTCTTATCAGTTTAAATTTTTTAAAAGATAATTTTATGAGAAAATATCAAATTTTTTATCACCGAATATTTATAATTTGACCTTGTTGACTATAAAAGAAAAAAAATCATTTCAGTATAAAACAAATAAAAAAAGTCTATACAAAACTCACACAAACTTAAAAGAAGTTCATGTGTGAAGAGATATATTAAAGATATAATTATTTACAAAAATATTATTTGTATACTAAAAGCAGTCACTAAAATTAGTTATCAATGTATTTGTATATAAATACATATGGTTTAATTTATTTTTAATGTGTATTTATATTCTAACATATATTTTATACTGATAGCTGATTTTAGTGTACACGTAATAAATTGTTGTCAAATTATTTATGTATTTTCTCCTATTAATTTAAATTTTTGAGAATAGTGATTTCATGACAAAAAATATTTACAACCACACATTATATTTATTAATTTCAAAATACTAAAAATATAAATCTTATTGGTTGGTGAGTGTTTCCAAAATACATTAATGTGTTACAAGAACATAGAAGTATGTTTTGGTTATTGTGGACCGTTGATGTTCAATTAAGGCCTTGTTTGGTTTTGTCATAATCACAAGGCTAGAATCTCATGAAAGGCCAAGTCCTCCATCTTAACTAGTGCAAACTCTTCACTGATGGAAGAAATTTGTAACATTCTCAGTGGAAGATGTCCTTGTTATTTACTGTTTAGTCAATCACTTGGGTCATACATGTTTTATGTGGACCCTTTCAGGTTCAAATTCATGCATGAATGAATGAAACTACTTAGAGTATGGTTAGCACTAGTTTCAAAAGTGATTAGCTTTCAAATTCATGCATGATTTCTAATGAGTACCGTCCAAATTAATAAATCATAATAAATTTTCATATATTTTGTCTTTTAACTCTTTATTAGTCTTATGTGTAATATATTCATTATATTGTGTTACGAACTCACACAGTCCAGTCCAATTATCCGACAAGTTGAAAACACCGTCTCTCCGACCTAAGCCCCGAACCATCCTCCACGATAGAAAAATCCGACTGGTCAGTCCCCGCACCCGACTTAAAATACGTGCGACTTGCCACTAGATGGCTCAAGTCACCACGCTCAGTGATCGGTCGGGTCGGTATCCTCGAGACAGCACCCGAAGCCCCGACCTAGAAACTGGAACGACCTACTCCTCTCCCACGTGGACTAGGACAGTTCATAGAAGTTTCTTGGCCAGTAGGCTAGGTCACCTATGGGCCCACCCAGCACAGTATGTAAGAGAAGAGACCAGCTCTCCCCCCAAGGTATGCGACATCTTACCTAATTCGGCTATTACCTCGTACGGATATTGACTTGAGCGTCGGAGTGTCCTTACAGGTGGCCACCCCCCCGTCCACACCGTCTCTGGCATCGCCATCGCCTAGCTCACATATCAACCCCCGTTCCAAGTCCGTCCAGGGCCTCACCCGCTCACTCTCTCTCCACCACCCGACCCGTCGAGCACCCGACATCCCTCAAGTATCGAACATATTGCATTTTACAAATAATATTTACATTTTTTTGTTTTCCACCATCTCCCAATCCGATAGGTCAAAGACTAATTCGTCGCAGTACTGAACTTTATTTAAGAATTTGTTGCTGGTCAATGAGTTGCTGCATATACAAAACGAAATTTAAATCTCCAACACTTACTTAATCAGACTAGTGAGTTAACTACTAGACCATTTCCTCTGTTTTTTTGGTTGAAACAAAAATGCTACTAAATCTTTTCAAACGATATAACCCTTTTTTTTTTCCGTAAAGCTAATGATTAAATATAGCCTCAATTGCTTATTCTAATGTTCATCAAGTTATATTATATTATTTACAATAAGAAAAACAGTGCATTTCAATTCAATAAAAACTAAAATTAAATACGACAAAATCTCAAAAGTGAATCTTTTTAAAGTTATAATAATTAATACTAAATAATAATGAACGATCCATTTTCATTCAAGTTAATAAAATATGTACATTAAACAACCATACCCAAAGAGTATTGGTTATGGCCTAATCAAGTGAACTCTATATATGTCCAAAACATATAATTGCAAGGGTACTTTATATGCATCATCACATGAAAATTTATATATATTTACTTCTCTTAATAGAATTTAATTTCAACCTTTCGTTATCTTACTATTGGTCAGTGAATCTTTGGAAATATGACAGTAACAAAAGCTAAAGTCTAAAACATATATATATGACATATCATATCACATATATATCCAATTAAAGTGGAACAACACTTCCTTGCTCATGGGAAATGCTTGTGCCACTTTTCCCTTTCTCTTTTATTTCCATTTTTATTTTTATTTTTGGAAAAAAATGTGTTAAAGACAGGTCATTAATACTTCACTTATGTTACTTTTTTTTTACATGGATGGGAGGAATGGTTATAAATTACTGTAATTTTATTGCATTTAATTAACATGTGCTTTTAGAATATATATTAAAATTATAATTATTAAATATTTAAAAAAGTTAATAAATAAAAATTTAAATTTTATATATATTTTGTGTCCATGTTAAACTTGGTACATCAAATATTAAGGTAATTCAATAATAGTTCAAATGTATATATACTATATAATGTTGAATTATCTTAAATGTACATAATTGTTTAACGCGGCAGTTTGAAACCACCGCAAAAACTTTGGAAAACCGTCACTATTATTTAATAGATAGAATTATTCCATGCTTTTCAAGTAATTAATTTCATTTCTACTAGGACCGGAATCAGAGGACATATATATACATTAGAAAGTAATCATTTTAATAGTAATAAACTATTTTAATGATTAAATTTTCAATTTAAGGATAAAAAAAGAAAAAGAGGAAAAGGAATATCCTCCAATAATTAAATAAGCACTTGGATGCATTATTAATGCCTGCACTTGAAATCAGAAGAACATTCTCAAAGCATCAACAACTTTCTCTGGCCTGTTAAAACAATTAATTAAGAGGGAGAATAATTAAAAGATTATTGTAATGAAATTTAATATTAAAAATGTTAAATTGTACTTACCAATCTTCTTGGGGCATATGGCCAGCTCCTTCAATTGGTTGAAGCTTGATGTTTGTTTGATTTCCTTTCTTAAATTCTTCAGCCACAGATTGTGGCAAATATTTGTCTGATAAACCCCAAGCAAGTAGTATTGGCTTGTCCCATCTGAAAGTAGTTCAAATTGTATAAAGAAAAAAATAAAAATATTAAATAATAAATTTCCACCCACCTTGGACAACAATGCTGTGATGCACTGAGATAAAATAATTAATATGAATTTTAAAATAATTTTATACCAATATTTAAACTATAAAATATTTTGGTGCTTGGCATCATACCAGATTCAAAGGAAGGATTTTCATCCACTAGTTGTTATTGAATGACAAGTAGTAAAATATGGCTAATTTTTTTAGAAATGAAAGAAGCCGATGTGTAATTTAGTGTAATGATTAATTGGTATGTTTTATTTTAAATAATAAATTAGACTTTTAAATTTGAGGAATAATAAAATTTGTATAGAAATATGACTATAAGGTATAAATTGGAGAGTCTGATTTATGTTGAAATAATTTTTTTTTCCACAAAATAAATTGGAGTATTCGATTTACTCATTTAAAAAAAAATTAATACTAAAATATAAATCTGATGATTAAATTTGTATGTTTAAAAAAAAAAACTTATAAGTCACAAATTTAACCATAAGAATTATGGTTTCCATATAAAAAAAGGGGTAAAAACTTAGATACAGTCGACTTTATGTGAAGTTAATAACTGAGAGCCATTAGATGAAAATTTAGTCAAATCAGTCAACTCATCTAATGGCTCTCAGTTATCAACTTCACGTGAAGTCAACTGTACATAAGTTTCCACCTAAAAAAACACAGAAAATTTCAATATTGCTGAAATTCGTTCATAAACTAATCAACCACCATGTGTTGTTGTTCTAGAAAAAAAATACATATCTTGAGACCAAATAGATTCTATTCAAAATAACACCGAATAAAAATAACAAAATCGAACAGGATCTTGACCAATGATGAGCATGGCACCCTAATGGAAAGTGTACAACCCCCGTCATGATGGCAAGCAACAACTCTTATATAACGTCCAAACTCCAAAAGGCCTAGATTGCTTTTTGGTTTTTGGTACCATTTTTCGGTTACTTATATTCTTTCTTAATACATGCATGCATTCAATATGTTCAGTTTTATTGCTTCCTCAATTTCAGAAACATACCTCTCAGATGCAAATCCTTCCACTATCTCCCTTAAAGTGCCTTTGAAATTAGCTTTTCTTGCAGATTCTAGAAGAGCTGAGCAAACAAAATAAATTAGAAACTTCATTACTATATATAAATTTAAATATAAGAAATTAAATATTGTTACATAAAGGCTCTATCAATTTCATTATGAAAATGAATAATATGCAGAAAATGGCAAACTCTGAAACCATGAAAATGATGAAAATAAATAATGTCACCAACCAAATCCAGGTCCACTACTTGCCAAATAAGGTAGACGATATACATCAGCTTTTTCATTCTTCAAGACATAGCTGCAACATAATTTAATGTCAAGCCTCAAATGAAGTAGTAATTATTACCTCTAATTTCTAATCATATTTTGAATAATGCTTTTGCATTTGAATTCCTTTAAGGGCATGTGAAAAACAGCAATGATTCAGTTATGATTATGAATTTATGTATGTGGTTTACTATATGCTCCCCATGAGCTAGTCCATGCTCTTTGCACAATGCAATAATTATTGAAGGAACAAAAGATACTTTCCATTGTTACATTAAATATATAAATTGTATCCAAATATAAGAATCTAAGAATATACCAAGATTCTTAAAATTGAACTGATAATTAAACTGGTAGAGTTAGAAGTTCAAAGATTTAAACCGATTAACTGCTAAAAACAGGACTGGTTTGATCTGTTTACCAATTTTTTTTTTTTTTGCTGATTCTTTTGGTTTTTGACCGGTTCGTTTACAACCGACTTTTAACCGATTGAACTAAGTCGGTTCAGTCCGGTTCTCATAACCATGAAATATACCAGAAAATGATCTAAAGCTGTTATTTATTTATTTGCTGAAGTCCTAAGCTAATTAAATTATTGTATGCAAGAAATTCAGTTTAGAAGTTAGAAATTCCCAAAAAAAAAAAGGTCCAAATAAACTTTTTGGATACATACGGGCTACCTGCTTCAATAAATCGCTCAGCAATAATAGCATTCTGGCATGTAAATTCACCAAACAATGGAATTCTACAAAGGAAAGAAGAAAAGGAATCAATTACAATAAGGATGGTGAATAGTCATTCATATACTATCAAATTTGAGCAGATAAACATTCATCAGTGTTAGAGAATATGTATAATGTGTTTTACTCTTTAGTACAATTAAAATAGGCAAGGTGACTAATAACAAGTAACAAGAAACCATATTCATTTACTCAGAAATTAATTAACAATCAGGGATGAAAATAATTATTAATTATGCTGTGAAAATGTTAGTTGATGCTATGTCTGTCACATGTCATAGGTACTACAAGAACCAAACCTTAGCTGCTGAAAAAGTCCAGGAATGACAGATGAAAGTGTTAATGGACTGTTGAGTATTGCTATCTTTGATATCTTGCTTGAGTTCTTCAGGGCCCAAGTTAGTCCATATGAACCTACAAGAAATCCCTTGAGAACAAAGTGTGACCTTATGTTAGACACAATGTCTAATAAGCATTTTGCAAAACTTAAAGGGTGGTAAATTTTACTCTTCTCCTTTGAAATTCGGTAAAATTTGGTGTTACTTAGGTCTCATTGACCTCCCAAACGTTATGTTTGGTAAGTATTCTTGTTCTTACTATTCTGATCTTTGGGTAGATTGAAAACTAAGCATATTTAATATTTTCTCCCATGACCGAGATATTTTGTCTGTTTATGTAACGCTCTCATTCTCTAAATAAATTTGTGTCTCAGAAAATTTCTGTAGTTTTGTCATGACAGTTACTAAATAGGGCCCTAAAGCTCCCTTTAGGAGATCATAATATGAAGTTTTTGAAGGGTGTTTAGAGTCAAATTTTTAAAATAGTTGAGGTATCTAGTGTGATATTATCTGATCTTAGGAGAAGATAATGTATATTTTGTATAATTAGATGAGAGTCAGATAGAATTTGCCAAAAACATAAATGCAACTATAGTATGAACTATAAGCTTTCTAAATCAAGCATCCTTTGTGCATGTAAATAAATGCATTGTAGTATTTCACTGAATTCAATGTAACTTTCAAATGATGGATGCTACCATAGATTGTATAGTATCCATGATTAATTAGATACCTGAACAACTAGGAAAAAAGGAGACTTGACCCCCAACACCTCAAGCAAATTTTCCAATGCATCATGGAACTCCTTCTCTATAAGAATTGAAACAAAAAGCAATTTTTAAGGTTTCTGCATTACTAAAAATTGATTCTGGTCTGAGATCATCCATAAAAGGAAACCTGTGTAATCAAAACCATATCCTGGTTGAGGTTTGTCACTGAATCCAAATCCTATCCAATCAGGTGCAAAGCAATGAAACCCTGCATCTGCCAACTGTAAAAAAAGAGAGGAAAAAGCATATATATGTAGAACAAAAACTGAAATAGTGACAAAAAAAGAATGTATGCATCATCAATTATTAGAAATTGCAAGACATGCAATGACCAATGAAAATGAACAATGTAAAGCGAAAACAAAGGACAGGTTAGGCCATATTACACACATCATCCTTCAATTTGAAGGAAGTTAGTGTAAATACAACAAACTAAGGGTGTCGAGTGTAATATCGCATAACTTTTTGGAAAGGTTGGTGTAGTTTGCCTGAATTATCAATGCTTTTTCATAGCAGAATGGGGACCAACTTACCTGAGACATGACAACTCTGTAGCTAAAAGATTGTGTTGGAGCCCCATGAAGGAACACAATTGTCCCTCTTCTACTATCAGAAGATCCTGCAAAAGAAGCAGAACAAAAGCAACATATAACAATACATGTACTCTAAATTTCCTTAAAAAAAAGTTGAAAACATTTCTCAGCAAAGAAATGAAAATTACCAGTTTCCCTCACAAACCATCTTAACTTTCCAGATTTAACATATGAACCGAATTCCTTGCCCTTGTCCTCTATCCTCTATGAACACACAAATCACAGAAACTATTAGTCTAATACCATATTCTCCCACTAAATGATGAATAATATCAATATCATCAACATTCAAAATCATACATACTTAGTAGAGCATCAATAATACTCAAATTTACCAAAGTTTTAGAATTACTTTCAAAGAATACAATTATTACAATATATAAAGAAGAATGATTGAAAGAAAGAATTACATAGAGCATCTGACCAACGTTGCCATCCTCAGCAGGACTCTCAGGAAGCTGAATTGCGCTGCGGCTTGAAGGGTTATCAGTCACAAATCCAAAAGGGTTGAAAGAATCAGAATCTGAATCTTCTTTGTCCTTTTCATTGGAGGAGCTGCTACTGCTACTGCTACCTCTCACTCTCACTGTTCTTCTTCTTGTGTTTTGTGTCCTTCTCCTTCTGTAACTGTAACAGTACTTATTGGAGGAAACATAACAAGAATGAGAAGAAGACATAGCAAGGTTGAGGGTGGGAGAGAACACTGAAGAAAACACCATTGCTATTTTGGTATTATGAACTTATGATCAGTGACAGAGATTTGAACTATGAACTATGAACTATGAAGTATTACATTACATGATCTCAACAAAGAACTTCAACTTAACGAACAAAACTAGCCACTGTTTTTTTTTTTTTTTCCAAATTTTCTCCCCCTTTACTTTTTTTGGCTACAAAAATTGAGGCTGGTGTCCCTACGTTATTATAGACCTCTCATTATTCCACATAGGATACTGATAGATTGATAGATAAAATAAAAAAGAAGGGCCCTTAATGCTATGTAACTGTTGTGTTTATTAAATGAGATAAAGATATATTAACTTATAATGCTAAAAACAAATAAAAACTATATAGTATTAATCTCCGAAAATTAAACTCATTATTTAAATAAATATGATCTTAGTAGTTACATTAAATAAAGTCATATACCTTCATGATTTGTCCATTATAACTCAGCTATAACTGTCTTATTATAATTCAGTTATTACTCTTTATCAGTATAACTTATCTAAAACTGAACAACAACTATCTTCTATATTTATAAAACAATAACCTCTTTAGAAGAAGAGGTATGTTTTGAATCTAAAATTAAGTTTTCATAAGAAATACTTCAAACACTTATTTGAGTATCAAAGTGCTTTTTGTAGGTATTCACACTCCGTGTTCTTCCTTAATTGACGTATTTTTCATCCATCCAGAAAAATCCAGAGTTCATTCCAAGGTGGACGAGCTATACAAGAAGATGGACTAAGTGAACAAGAACACTTCATATCTCCAATCACACTCATACATATGATACACTGATTCAATGGTTTTATAAAATAGTTTCTGTTCCTAATTCCTATACCCCACTACAGATATGCCAGTGTTTACCAGAAATCATTACATGAACATGAACCATGGCTGAAATGATGGAATCTAGTCCTATCCCTAACAATTATCTCCCTACCATAAACTTCAGATACCAACTTTGCCATATGGTGACAATCCACACACATTCTAAGATTCTTTACTATTCTTATGGTAACTTCTTTTCCTGAACTAATAATTGCATAGGCAATAGCCAACTTCTCACTATGCCTATAAACTGCACTCTCCTTATCCTCTTCCCCAATATCAAGAAAAACCTCTGAGGTATCAGGTGAATACCCTGCAATCTTCAACTCTTGCATCATGTTTTCTAGCTTTGCATATATCTCTTTAGATTGAGGATGTGATTGGTCCCCAGCAACAAATTCATATACATTGCCATTCATTTCCATCAAGCTGCAACCTGGTGTTTTCTTGATTCCTTTCTCCATCATGGTTTCCCGGACGTGGCGCAAGCTCTCCCATCTCTTGCACGCAGCGTATATGTTGCATAACAGGACATAAACAGCTCCATTTTCAGGCTCTAACTCAAGAATTTGTTTTGCTGCCATTTCAGCCAGCTCCACATTTCTGTGAACTCTACAAGCACCAAGAAGAGATCCCCAAACAATTGAATTCGGCTTTAAGGGCATAGTCTTAATGACATCAAGAGCTTCTTTTAATTGGCCAGCTCTTCCAAGAAGATCAACCATGCATCCATAATGTGTCATATTTGGCTTGATTCCGTGTCGCTCGGTCATGCTAGTGAAAAAGTTTCTTCCCTTTTCTACCATGCCGGCATGTGTACATGCACACAGGACACCAATATAGGTTACCTCGTCTGGTGTAACTGAAGCTTCTATCATATTTGAAAACATGGAAAGAGCTTCTTCACCATGGCCATTAATGGCAAGACCAACTATCATTGCTGTCCATGTAAACTTGTCTTTCTGATGCATTTCCTTGAATATTTTCCTTGCTTTCTCAACATTACCACATTTGAAGTACATGTCTATCAGAGCATTCCCAACAAAAGTGTCATTCTTGATACTGTTTTTGTCAATGTAAGTCTTCACCCACTCCCCTAGTTCGAGTGCTCCCAGATTTGCGCAAGCCGATAGGATGCTGACCATGGTGAATTCATCAGGTTTTACCTTTGACATTTGCATCTCACGGAAAAGCACCAGAGCCTCCCTGAAATGATTAAGTCTAAGGTATCCATCAATCATGGCAGTCCAGGAAACATAATCTCTTTCAGGCATTTGATCAAAATACTTCCTAGCTAAATTAATTTCGCCATCATTGGCGAACCCTGAGACGATGGAAGTCCAAGAAATTACATCTCTACTCTTCATTTTGTTGAAAACACTTTGTGCAGCACCCATTTCTCCACAGACTGCAAACATATCAATTAAGGCATTTTCCAATATGAGATTAGGTTCAACAATACCCTTTTCAACATACTTATATATGTGCTTTCCCCCATGTAAATCCTTCAATTTAGAGCATACTGAAAGCATCAAAACTATAGTAACTGAATTGGGTGATACTCCTTTCTTCTCCATCTCAGAAAAAAGCTTCTTTGATTTCTGAAACGCCTTAACTCTGTTATACCCGGATATCATTACATTCCAGGTAACCACTTCCCATGATTCACCCATATCAAAGACCTTCCGTGCCATATCAACCATACCACACAAGGAAAACACATGAATGAAAGCCTTTTGAACAAACACGTTAGAATCAAATCCATGTTTCACTGCATTGTTAAACAAGATTTTCCCATACCGCAAAGCCACATTGCTGTTGAATCCCTTCAACAAGAACGGAAGCGTGTAATGATCGGGCTTGGTGTCGTTGCTGATCATTTCTATATACATAGAAACTCCAATTTCAGGACAGTTATTCCTAGAATAGCCCTTCATCATGGTGTTCCAAATGAACCCACTTGGTTTTGGAATTGTATCAAACACCTTATGAGCATATTTCACATCTCCACAATCCTTGGTACAACAGAAGACTATAGCTTTGTTTTGAAATAAGGGGTCTGAAGTTAGACCCATTTTGATTGTTTGTGAATGAATTTGCTTTAACTGTTCCATGGAATTGCACCTTTCGAGCAAAGATATTGCATATTCTCCAAAATATTTGGAATCAAAATGTGCAGAACACTTAAAAGCAATATCAGAAGACTTAGAAAGCATTCTCTTGATGAGCAAGGAAAGTGAAAGTGTGAAACTTGCATGTGAACAAGACAGTGAAGTTGAGAAACAAAGCATGGATAATATAAGATGGCACCAACACAAAGCTATAACAGTTATAACTAACTTAACTGTAAATGTTATGTTACTATAAAAAATGGAACAATAACTAACTGTAAGATCAATGTCAGAATTTCACAAAGCGTGCTAAATTACTAAAACTATATCTAACTTTAAAGGTTCTAATATTTGTGAAAGATTGAAGCTTTGGGTACTTTATTCACTAAGTTCCAATAACACTTTAAATAGCAGTTTTCAAGGGAAAATCCTTTGTCACAATGTCACATATGGTAATGCAATAATAGAATAAGATTTTTGATAATAAAAGACAGAGTACGAGGTTTAAGGTTGGTTAGACCTTTGATATTATATTTATATGATAATGTATAATATTATATTTTATAATACAATATTATCAGATAACTAATTCTAATTACAAATAAATACAAAATAATAACTCAGGAAGGAATTATTTATATGTTATTATTATTTTGAGTGAAATTATTGCAAATATGTTAGTTTGTTGTATAATTTATATTAAATTTGATTTATTATTCAATTTAAAATATTGAACAGTTATCTTTTATTTCAATGAAATATTATGAAAAGTTAAATAATGTATATTGTAGAACACACTCTTTTTATGTACGTTGGTGCTCTTTTAATAAGATATGAAAATTGAAAAGCAAGGGGAAATAACATTCAATTCTTTTAATATAAATTATTCTAAAGAAATATTGTGATTATTATTTATTAATTTTTAATTTGTAAAGGAAAATTAAGAATTTTGTAACTCTTGATTGAATAGTAATTTCAACACGTGTTGTACTACCTTTTTGTTTTTGTTTGACGGAGTAGCTTAACTTGGTATATCCCTCACAAGTCACAAATATAAATTAATATTTGCATTAGCAAGTTGAACCATCATTATGTCTAAGATTTTTTTTCCGAGAAAGAAAAAATATTGTTTTTACTCTTTAGTTTTATCATTAGTCATTAGACAATATTAAACAACCAATCTTTAATCAAAACCATTAAGAATGTATTTATAAATTGAAATCTCAAACCGAAAAGAAATGACTTAAAAGAAGAATAAATCTTCTTAATTTTTTTATTTTAATTATTAAATAAAGTACAATCTCTCACTATTTCTATATATCATAATAGAATCATCAACCGAAGCGAAACACGTATTTTCTTTTACTGCAAGTAACAATCAATAAACCGAGAATTATGAGCCAAACCCAATAAAAAGAATAAAATTGCTTTTCACTAAAACTCGAGCATGAGTATTGAACACAATTACTTAATATTTTTCTTCGTCCACTTACAAAAAGGGTTATTTTGGCTAAATTTGAAAGTCTATATAGAATCAATCTTATACTATAAACATGTTATTAAAAAGTTCAAAAGAAAAATCCTGAAAACTAATCACACAAATTAGTTTACTTCAACCTTGTTTCAATACTTCAGTATACCTCAAAATTACTCGAGAATCCTATGTCCTACAAAAGAACCTATATCTAAAATTCCATTTTCACAAATGCTTTTGAATCATCTATTGGTAAGATTTTATTCTGTAACCAATCCTTGGCACAAATAAGAGCCTCAATAGTCCTAGGGCTTAATGAACTCCTGTAATTATCCATTTTCCTAATTTCTGTGTCAAAAACAGAATCCGGAGACACTGTAGACGTTGGCATAGACAAAAGATCGGATGCAATTCTTGACAAGGTTGGATACCTGTATCCATTCAGCCTCCACCAACACAAAATATCAAATTCTTGATAATTGGATAGTAGAGGTTCTTCTAGATACTCATCCAATTCTGACTTGAATTGCTGGTTACCGACAAAATCGGAGATATAAAATTCATAGTCATCAAGATAGATAGAATCATCAAGAGAACCTTCTGGGCACAACTCTGTCTTTATCATGATCTCATCCCCTTCATCATCCCCATTGGTCGTTTCAAACGGAAGCATTTGGATGTTATATTCTATGAACATTTCACGAAGAGCATCATCAACTGTTCTTATCCATGGCTCTGCATTCTCACCAAGTATCTTAGAAAAGGTGAACTCCACAAGTTTCATTTTATGCCTTGGATCGAGGACAACGGCCATTGCCAAGATGGGGCAGCTTTCTCTCCAATACCGATCAAACTTTTCATACAAAGGCTTAATCAGACTACTAAGGAAGGGATCATCGCTACATGCCGCATAAGTCAACTCCACCTGAAGTTTTGACACTTCAGGGAAAAATAAGTTTGCGGTCGGGTATGGTTGCAAAGTCAAAATGTTCGCTGCATCATGAAAACATTTCAAATATTTGCAGAGTTTTTCAACCTGCTTCCATTCATCCATTGTAAGGGTCATTCTGTAATCAGGATCAGCTGTATCAAAGCAAGCAAAGACTTCCATTAATTCACAGGCTGCAAGAAGCATATGGTATGTTGAATCCCATCTACTTGTGTCATCAAGTATGAGGTCCACCTTACTTGGGACTTGTAGTTGTTGCTTCAGTTCAATAAACTTTTCTAGGTGAGATTCTGAAGACTTTACATACTTCACACTTTGACGGACCTTGTCAACAGTTTCCTTCATTGCCTGTAATGCGTCCAGTGCAAGGTGACTAAGAACACGGGCATAACAATTCTGGTTTAAGAACTGATCATTGAGGATCACTGGGTTCTTGGAAGAAAGAAAGCCTTTCAGATTTCCCATCAAAGTCTCACTGGAGAAGGATTTATCGAGTGCAAGGGTAAGGAGTCGTCCCTCTAAATTCCAGTCAGATAGACATGTTAATATAGTGTGGCTTAAGGAACCATCGGAAAGAGGAAATGGTACCTTAATGACATTTAGAACAGGATGATGTAAGTTCCAATTGCCATCAATGAAGTGTCCGCGGACAAAAACATAGCCCATTGCCTCGTTTGAAGTCCATAAGTCCAATGTCAGGTTAACCAGTCCAGGAATACCATTGATAAGATTCAAAAGATTTTGCTTCTCTCTTACATATAAAGCAACACAATCCTCTTCAACAGAATCAGATCGGATCGGATTGAACTGGGGTTGAAGAATCCGCACAAGATCAATGAAACCCTGCTGCTCCACAATATGAAGTGGATAATCATGTAAAATTATCATTTTAGCAATATCATGGTTGCTCCGGCTCTGATCAAATGTGACACCATTACCAGCATATCCAGGTGTTGCTCTTGGCCGTTTCTTGGGTGGATTGGGAGTATCTTGAGTTTCTCCTTGTTGATTTTTCTGCCGAATAACTTGACAAATTCCTAAAGTAATGTGCCTTTTCAGATGACTTGTGCCGGCTAGTTTTGAATCATTTATATAAGAAAAGGATTTGTTGCACTGTTTGCAATATGCCCTGGTACATCCAGCTCCAACAGTTTCAACAGTGAAATATTCCCACACAATAGACTTCTTTCTCTTAGGTAGATTCGGATGTTCTCCTAAATCAGGTTTCTCTTTGTTATTAGTTACAGCAATGCCAGCATCAATCGCCATGAATGCAGGTGTAATCCTAGAGGACATAATTAACGAAACAATAAAGGGTCATCAATATGGGGGGTGAATGCATATATTAAAAAAAATTGAACTTGATACATGTAATAAAAATTTAAAAGCCATAGAACTTCAGCTGCAAGAAAAATCCACTAAAACTGTCCAAGAAGGATACCCTATATAAAGGCTAAAAAAGGATTCTCATGCTCAGTCCCTCTATATCCTTTTATATGTTCTTTTTTCTGTTATTCGAATACAGATTCAAGCAGGGTAGGCTTTTCAAACACAATATTTTTAACCCTACGAAAGAGTGGGGTGGCATAGTGCACGAGAATTCCATCGGGTGGGATTTGCAGGAAAAGATGTATGCATATTACTTCCAAAAGAGGTGGGATTGATTCTCGAATTTGAATCCCACAATCCCTTACCATTATACTAATTACTAAGGCTCATCTCCCCAAGTTCTAACCCTAGATAGATAAAATAAAAACCAACCAAGTTAATTACATTATAATTTTACAATTGAAAACAAATTAAAATCACTGGTTACATCTATAAACTTTTGCTGAATAACATGAATTGGACAATGGTGTAGCATCCTATCGCCTGTGAAATCAAAACCACAATTCTTAATGTGGCTTGCACTATAGTTTGGCACAACAATGATAATCAGAACCAGAGCAAAAACAACAAGCCAGTTGATTCCGCATGATGCATACATACACATACACACATAACAATCACAATAAACAATCACAAGTAGGGTTTTGGTTTGACAAGAGAGCAAAACACAACAAACAAAAACCTTAAACAAGCAAAAGAAGAACAATTAAAATAACTAAATACATGAATGAAGGAGTTTATGACTACTAACACATACATAGACTGATAAACCTCGTACTTGCGGGAGTGAGAATGGTAGGAGAACGTGCCAGCGTGGCTATATATATATATACAGAGAGAGAGAGAAAAGAGGAACCCTACTTACGGAACCGACTTGGATTGGCGACGAAGATTTTGATGGTTGGAAGAAGAAGCGGCAATATATTAATACTTGGTGCGGCTGAAGAGAAGAGAAGAGAAGAGAAGAGAAAACAAAATCAAGGGTTTAAGCTTCCAAATAAATCCTAAAAACTCTTCACTCTTCAAAAACAATTTTTTAAGTGTTTAAAAATTGGTTATTTTTATTAGTGTATTATAGTAATATATAATTAATTAATTATTAATTATTCGTATAAATAGTGTATAGAAATTAAATTTATATACAAATAAGATAGTGTTTGAGCCAACATTTTTAGTAAGAATATTGAAAATTATTAATTAATGTTAAGTCAAATATAAGATAAGTACAAAGAAAAATATTAATAATCTGATATTGAAAAAATTTAAAATTTAATATGAGATTAAACAACTTAAGTTTTTTTATTAATTTTATATTTATTATATATTGATTATTTTTAAATTCTAACATAAACAAAAATAGTTTCCATGAAAATTCTCTTCTAGTTTTTTTTTTCTTTTTTTTTTGGAGATCTTTCCTAATTTAACGATGATAATTAATTCATTTAAAATTTAAAAACATCGAAAAGGCTAACAAAATTATTTATTGTTTCTATTTTTAAAAATTCAGGTATTTACAAAATAATTAATAAGTATATGTTACTTTTTAAATAGGATTAACTTTTTTGTACATTTTGCTAGTATTACTTAATTTAATAAGTATACTCCTTTTATTTTTGTTTTTCTTTTTCTTAATGATGGAAAGATGAGATTCACTGGAAGGGTATAAGAGTGGTTGAATATAAAGTATTCATACAAATCCTTTTATATATATATATATATGCGTGTATGTAATTAAGGGTTTGTTTGGACGAATTTTTTTTTAAAGAATTGAGTTATTTTTTTAAAAGATTTAAAAAAATAAAATTAATTTTATATTTAAATATTTATTAAAAATAAATTTTTATTTATAAATTATGTTTGAATAGAATAATNTAATATCTAATAAAATATACAAAAGATAAATATGACTAAGGTGTTGTTTGGATGATTTTTTTTAAAAATAATTTATTTAAATAATTTTTTTATAAGATCTTTATAAAAAAAAGGGCTGTAGTCGTTTGACTTTTTGCTAACAAACGATGCATAATGGAGCTTCTAATGTTGTACTAGTAAACACATTTAAAAATTATATATATACAAAGAATGTGCATGAAAAATTTGTATGCTTAATACCTTATAAATTTCTTTATTTCTGTTAAAAGAAAAACAATAATACATTAAAAAAACTTATGAAGTACGGACACGATATGATATGGGATACATCAACACATGTTAATTTTAGAATCTTACATGATACGGGACACATAAAATATAAAATATTTTTTATTAAGATACGGTTAGACACAACAAACATACGTATAAAACGAGTATCGGTGAATATTGTATTCGAAATGTGTCCAAACAGGCAGATACTACAACTCCACGAAGTGTAGGTGCTTCGTAGAAAAAAATCCACTAAAACATGTCAGTTGACCCCGGAGTTAGCTGGAAAACTTAGAAAAACTTATTAAACCTTAGATGGAATGGATCTGCTAGAAAAAATTATTAAACCTTAACATATACTATCTCTTCCTCCTCTCTGTTTTCTCACAAGTCTTCTCATGTGCATGTTCTTTGCTTCCAAGAATATTAAGTGTCTTCCAAGTGCTTGCTTCTATGATGTTCCCAGAAAAAATAGAGAACATACAAGACACTTGGTTAAGAGGACAAATAAGCATACTACTAGTTTTTAATATAAATTTCAAAGATGGAACTAGAGTTTAAGATGTAATACATAATATACAAAGAATTTCACAGCACATGGCTGAAAGGGTGGATTTTAGAAACTATTATGAGCCACAGATCATCTCAATTGGTCCAATTCATCTACCCAAACAAGATCTTCTTCAAGGAAAGTTATATAAGGATTTATGGACTGGAAGTTATCTTCATAGCCTTCAATGGATACAGGAATTACATGGGATGATTTCTAAACCCAGTACAGATTCTCAAGATCTCTACCAAAGGTTGGGCTTGATGTACAAAGAGCTTTTAATGAATGAAAAAGCTTGCAGCTGCATATCAGCATCCCCAGACCCCAGGATGAGAACATGTTTGCCACATGGGCGCTGGTTTTGGATGGATGTTGTGTACTTCACTTGTTGGAGAAATCAGACAACTCAGTTGAGCCACAACAAGAGCTACAAATTAGCATTGACAAGCTTGTACGGGTGCATCAGGATCTACTTATCTTGGACAACCAAATTCCCTTCCAAGTCCTCATGCTCTTGTCTGAGAATTTTTTTTTTCAAACGAAGGACTCTACTTTTTCTTTTTAGAAAAAATGACAATGATTCCTGATTTTTCGGTTCGCCATCATTTAAATGTCTAAAAATTTAAAAATACATTTAAGTTATTAACTTCTTTAAAATTTTAGAAACATCAATTTTTGGGTCTAAATTGTCCTATTTAAAAAATTTCTAATGTCTTCCATGAAAAATTGATATGTTTAAATTTTAAAAAGGCCAAAAAATTAAATATATTTTTAAATCCTTAAAAACTTAAATGTCTAAAAAATCGAAAGGTGAACGGCCTATTTATCTTTTTCTCTTCTTTTTATTGCCCATGACTATAAACCACCACTACTTTTTATTATTTTGTTTCTTTTGTTTTAAAGTGTGGGTCCCCAACTTGAGACTGAGACAAAATAAAATAAAATGGAGAAGGTGGCATTTGTAATTATAAGATAAAAAGGATTTGTGTATTTAAATTTCCACTTTTAACATATATCTCCCCTAATAAAAATTCACTGAAACGTAGCTAATACTTTTCTTACATGTCTCTCTTAACACAACTTGCTAAAATTACAATTTTGAAGATCCTCAAAACAATTATTTATTCTATAAAAAACTATTAGAAATTGTCTTGTCCCAAAAATTTTACTAGTGCAACGGATAAAATAATATGCATGATTTCTTGTTTCATATCTATGTGTAAGTCGCCCTACCATTCAATTCTAATATAACAATTTGTTGGGAAAAAATCAAACAAGAGAATACAAAATGAGAAGACATCACGTTGAATTCAAAACTTCAAGATGGGAAATTAATGAGTCACTCTTTTTTATTTTCTTCGACGTGCGACTAATTTTATGCACTACTCACACTTGCAACATTAACACAACTACTTTTCTTTCTTTCTTTTGTTCGAGATTTATCGTAACGCGTCTCGATCGAACCTGCTAAGAGAAGCCAAGAAGTCATCTAAAGTGCAATGTATAATCAATTCTAGAAAGTAAAATCAGGTCTAATCACCCCAATACTTTTTCAAAAGAAACACTAAAAGAACAAGAATTTAATTTTAATGCACTGTCTATGTAATGTAAAGTAATTTTACACATACATCCAATTACGTAATGCTACATCAGTAAAAATAACTATCTTTTACATTGACTATGTGAATAGTCATCCAAAAGAACAAATTGCACGTTTTACACTGCAGTGCATCAAAATTAAACTCAAAGAACAAATGCATACTTCATGTGGATTGTCAAGAGAAGGTGCCTGCACATCCTGTAGGTGGTTAGAGGAACAATGTGAGAGATTAGAAGAATCGTGGAAGCAGTTAACTGAAAAAGCAAGCAATGCTTCAAGGCCTAAAATACAAGATGGACATTATTATGGTGCCTGAGACACTGTGGTTTGCTCTCCACCCTAAAGCTTCATAACATAACTTGTTAAGGGAAAATATATCAATAAATAAAATAACCTTACTTATGCATCTGCTGGAATATAATTTTCCTGCTTATTTTAGGATGATAAAATTAGTTTCCTTGATGAATAGATTGCTGCATATAAAATCACATTAATACCAATCCGCATTTGCAAATACAAAACTAAACACACTTTAAAAATTCCACTGTTAAGAGGGGGAGAAAAAAGAGTTATCGGAAATTCCAGTTACTTATATTTCACCTAATAAAAATTCACAGAATAGAGCATATACTTTTCTTTCAGAGTTGAGAACAATGCTACATGTCTCTCTTGACAAGCTTGCTAAGATAAATTGTAGAAGGTTTAGAATAGACTGGAATTGATTCTATTCACTCCTCATAAAGAATCATTTGTATTTGTCACCTGCTGTGCATAAAGAGAGCAAGTACCTGATTTGTTTTCTCACCTCAACCAACAATGGAACATTCCGCCCTTACCCCGAGATTAGAAGAATCGGATGAACGGTTTAGTACTAGAGAATGTAACAGAGTTTCAAGTTCTTCAATACAAGAAAGGGCAAGTCATCTGTTTAAGATATTAGAAGCAACAGAGAAGCAGTTAAGTGGAGAAGGCAACAGAGTTTCAAGGCCTAAAATACAAAGAATTCCAGACTACATGGGTGGAAAGGTTGAGTTTCAAAGATATTACTGGCCACAGACCATTTCACTTGGTGTGTTTCATACAAGAACAATGCAAGGAGAGCAGTATAAGTATGCATGGGCTGCAATGTATCTTAAAGATACTAATCAAAAGGTTGAAGATTTATTATCGTGCTATGCTATGCATCTTAATCATTTGTTTGATTATGTAAAAAGATTTCAGTTGTTTATTTGGATTAACTTCATACAACTTGAATGATTCCACTTATATTATATCTAATTTATATTATCGATTATCTAAATTATCTATGTGCAAAGATATCAAGGATTAATTATGTTTTATTTTTTAAATTAGTTTTCCAACTTGATTTTGATTATCATCGTCTAACAATAACAATGCTTACTTGTGACATAAATGTTATTAAATATTAATAAGCTATACTATATTTAGCTATTAGATATTATTCGATAAGGCTCGAAAACAATAACTAAAACTACTTATTTAACTTAATATTTATAATTATACAATTATTATAGTGATAATTAACAAATACTAAATAAAATAGTTTTAAACTAAAACTCCAAACTATTATTGAAAAATAGATTTGTGTATGTGAAATTCCAATTTTACTTGATGAAAATTCACGGAACTAGAGCATATTACAGATACTTTTCTTTCAGAGTTGAAAACAACACTACACGTCTCTCTTGACAAACTTGTTGAGACTTGAGAGTACAATTTTGAAGATCCTCAAACCAATTATTCAGTCTATAAAACTACAAGAAATTGTCTTGTCCCATGCAAGGAATAAAACAATATGCATGGTTTCTTGTTTGATATCTATGTGTAAGTAGTCTTACAATTCAGTGAAAGCATTAGAAAACAGTGTCTGCATATATAATCCTTTCCTTCCAAAAAACACTGCGAATAGAGAATAAACAGAATCAACCCAAAGGACACACTCAGAGAATGATTCATGTTCTTTTTTTAGGACTCCACTGCAGCGTCCTCTCCTTTCATATGGCTGAATTATTCTTTTTTTTTTTAGTTTTTAAGTTTTACTTTTGTGTAGGAGTGAGCACGGATCGGGTTGGTTCGAGTTTAAAGTTAATTTAGAACTGAACTAATTGAATTGTAATTGGTTTGGTTTGGTTTGTATTTGCATTTTTTTATCCAAACCAAACCAAACCGATTAAAAATAGATTGGTTCGATTCGGATAATTGGTACTCGATGAACCGAAAATTCACAAAAAAATAAAAATAAAAAATGAAATTTTTATCTTAAAAATTCTATAAATACAAAAAGTATGTACCATTAATAGAAATAATTCAAACATGTTAAACACCAAATACATCTAAAACTAAACACATTAAAATCTAAACATATTAAACACTAAAAATATTAAAATCTAAACATATTAAAAGCCATATATAATTTTTTTTTTATTTAGTTAATATATGGTCAGATTTACGGGTTGGTTTGGATTTTGTACCTCCAAAACCGTTACTCAAACCGATTTAATTGGTTTAGTTTAAATTCGGATGGATAATTGGATATCCTACCACCCGTATCACCCCTACTTTTGTGTGTATGATTATGAATAAACCATCACTCACATAAGTATGTGAACAATAATTTGTATTTGAATCTTATGCTGCTATGCATCTGCTGGAATATAACTCTCTTTGCTTATTTTAAGGATGATAAACTATCTGCTAGTTACCTTTGATTTGTTTTTATTCTTCTAAATTTTGATGCATCTTAATCACTTGTTTGATTACCTAAAGGATTTGATGCTTTATTTGGATTTGCTCTACAAAACCTGAATGATTCTACTTATATTATGCAAAGGTTTTTCAATGCTTGCATTTGATAGATGACAGCGTGGCACATGATAGCCACGTCAGCACTGAAATAGGTGAGTCATCACCGGAAATAAGTTTAAAGACCATTATAGTATCAGAGCTCAATCTAGGGATCACCATAGTAAAATTGGAACTTCAAAATAATTTCATAAATTTCAGGAACTATTATGAAAATGTACTCATTTCAAGATATATCTAAGGATACTTTTATTTGTGTCAGAATTTATGTTGACGGAGCAAACATTAGTACCATTTAACTAAACTAGGCATATAATCAAGAAGGTGAAAACATATAGAATTGGCATTCATAAATTACAAGGGGATGAAAATTCACAGAAATAGAGCATATACTTTTCTTCCAGAGTTCAAAACAACACTATATGTCTCTCTTGAAAGTTCATGAGCTATAGGTCATGTTTATTTCTTCTTTTTTTTTTTAAACATCTTTAAGACAGACAAAAGGACACTACAAGATGATAATTATATTCCTAAGTCTTATTTTTATGATTTATTTATTATTTATAACAACAATAGTGGCCCTACTAGCCTACAATAGTCAACCATAGAATTCAGAGATTAAACAATGGTTTTGGTTTCTAATAAAACCATTGGGACTACTCTGGTGTGCACAAAGAGAACAATGGAAGCAGATGATTCCGTCTTTACCGAGTGGGCAAGTGATCTGTGTGAGAGAATAGAAGAATCGGAGAAGCAATTAACTAGAGCCGGTAACAGAGTTTCAAGGCCTAAAATACAAAGAGTTCCAAAGTACATGGCGGAAAAGCCAGAGTTTCATAGATATTACAAGCCACAGATGTTTTCACTTGGTGTGTTTAATCCAAAAACAACACAAGGAGAGCAGTATAAGGAAGCATGGGCAGCAATGTATCTTAAGGATACTAATCTAAACGTTAAAGATTTATTTAGAGAAATCTGTGATGAAAACAGAATGAAAAGATGGTTACTGAAACCTATGTGGCAAAAATTATATGATGCACCTACTGTATATGCAGATCATATCATAGTGGAGGCATGCTGTGTACTTCACTTGCTGGAAAAATCAGAGAGCTCAGTTGATCCAGAGCAAGAGCTGAAGATTAGCATTGACAAGCTTGTGAGGGTGCACCAGGATCTGCTTATCTTGGACAACCAAATTCCTTTCCAATCACTCAGGCTCTTGTGTCAGGATGAAGCCAGGCTTGAAAAATGCCTCTCCAACTTTCTTCAAGTTCATGGTATTCAGGTTGAGACGGCACCCAAGCTTCCGAGAAAGAAAAGAGAGAATGAAGAGGTGAAGGTAGCAGTGGATGGAGATGATGATGAGGACCCTGTCCATCTTCTAGATTATCTGCGGAGGGCCCTCTTAACGAGAGACCAACACACATTCTACAAAGCTATCAACCACAAGAAGATCAAGAGGAGATCCTTGCACCTCAGGAAGTATAGGATTGGGACCATCCGGGAACTCAATGCAGCCGGGATTCGTGTGAGAAAAAATTCTCACAACAACTCGGTGTACCCGAGCTTCAAAGATGGGATGCTGCAGCTTCCTGAACTCATTGTAGATGGCTCAACAGCTCATATATTCTTCAACCTAGTAGCCTATGAGATGTGTCCTGATTTTCGCAACAACTTCGAGATCAGCTCATTTTTAGTCTTCATGAGCTCTCTCATTGACCAGCCGGAGGATGTCAAGAAGCTGAGAATGGGTGGCATAATTATCAATGAACTTGCCAGTGACAAAGAAGTAGCAGATCTGTTCAATAAGATGGACAGTATTCTTGTGCCTGAGACACTGTTGTTTGCTCACATTAGGGACCAAATCCATTCACATTTTGAGTCCAAACAAGGCAGGATCAGAATGCTGTCTTGGATGGGAGAGGCCTATAACACCTTTTTTCGCTCGCCATGGACCATCATTGCTTTGTTGGCTGCCACACTTGGCCTTCTTCTCACATTTATCCAGACATGGTTTGCCATCCACCCTAAAGCTTCATAATAACATGGTTTGCTTCTCCAGTTCTAGTTTTGTAGGTGTTTGATGATTAATAAAGCATCACTTGTATGACTATGTGAGCTGTGAGATCACGGAATATTTCTTGAATATTCACTACCCAACTATCTAATATATTCTTTAATATTGAAGTAGATAGGGAATGTATTAAAACAAAAGTCCATCGAAACATGCCAGCCGACCCCGAGAATCGGATTTTTTATTTTAATATTGAAGAACGAATAGAATTTTACGTTAATGTTATAAAAAATAGAGTTTTACAGTGCTCTGGTTGCTGTTTTATGCAAGCACAATACGCAGAATACGTATTACACTGAATAATACAATACACAATCTGTGTAATGGAATTAATATTAAAATAATACAATACGCTGTTTGTGTATTGTCTTTATAAATTAAAAAAACAGCTGATCTCACAATTCGCCCTCTATAAATTCTATAATCCCCATAATTTTGCAAAACACTGCAGCTTCCAATATTAAAGGCGTTCCATACGTATGCTGCCAAGGTTTGAGAACTCCTTCTGCTGATGTTCAACTCGGGTGAAGGAGTTATATGTCGGTCTGGATGACACCTCGGCGGAATAAAACACCACGGCGGAAGCACTTGCAAAAAGCACTCCGACGCTCAAAAATTAGAATAGAGCTTAAGACAAATAATAATGAGAGGATTAGGATAACTTGTGTGGCCTCCTCTTTCCGAGCTTATATAGATGAATGAAGTGTTACTCTTTTGTTTTGTTTCAATATTTTAGTGGGATTGTATCTAAAAAAATAACCCCGAGAATCATGTGAGCTGGTAAAGGAAGAAAAAATTATTAAAAGATGGGATGGGTGCAAGTTGATTAAATATAAAATTAAGATAGTAATTTGTTAGAAGATGACAAGGGGTTGAAAGCAAGTGAGATGCTTTAAAAAAGAAAAGAATCAAAGACTTTGAGGGTGCTTGACTTAGGAAGCAAAATGAGTAGAAAGAAACCATTCATAGATCATTCACACTCCTTCTCTCCTGCATAACCTACCTTCAACAATGGAGTCCGAGGAGGAAGAATATATCTTACCGGATTGGATAAAAGAGCGATGGCAGAAAGCAGAAGAAACGAGGGCGAAATTAGTGGGAGATGCCAGCAATGTTTCAAATTCTAGAATACGAAGAACTCCCGAATACTTGGCTGAGAGAGCAGAATTTAGAAGATATTATTTTCCACAGCTCATTGCAATTGGTCCGGTTCATCTAAACAGACGAATAAACCATCTCCAAGGAGAGCCATTCAAGGAAGCTTGGACAACCATGTATCTTACGGATACTAATCAATCTTTCAAAGATCTATATAACACAATAATGCGTGAATCAGAAATGCTCGAAGAAATAAGTCAGCTGCATGGAGAAGATATATGGCAAAGCATGTCTTGTTACTACGGCGATGTGAGAGACACGTACGAGTTCATCACATGGTTATTAGTAGTGGATGGATGTTCTATACTTCATTTGTTGGAAAAATCAGGAGACTCGGTTGATCCCCATCGAGAACTAAAGATTAGCGTCGACAAGCTTGTGCGGATGTACGAGGATCTTCTTGTTATGGACAACCAAATTCCTTTTCAAGTGCTGAGGCTCTTCTGCAAAGATGAAGCCAGGCTTGAGAAATGCCTCCATACCTTCCTTCAAGTTCATGGTGTTAAGACGGCACCCGAGCTCGGAAAGGGAAAGAAGAACACACAAAAAGCAGCACAAGAACTCAAACTAGTTGTCCAGGGAGATGATGAGGATCCTGTCCATCTTCTAGATTATCTACGGAGGGCCCTCTTGATGAGAGACCTCGACACAATCCATAAAGAGATTCCGGCCGAGATGAAGATCAAGAGGAGATCCTTGCACCTTACAAAGTACAGGATTGGAAGCATACGAGAACTCAAGGCAGCTGGGATTAGTTTGAGAAGACATTCGGCTGGAAACTCAATCTATCCCAGCTTCAAAGATGGGATATTACATCTTCCAGAGCTAGTTGTGGATGGCACAACGCCTCATATATTCCTCAACCTAGTAGCCTATGAGATGACTCATTTTCACAGCGACTTTGAGATCAGTTCATATTTAGTTCTCCTGAGCTCTCTTGTTGACCAGCTGGAGGACGTGAAGGAGCTGAGATTGGCTGGCATACTTATCAATGAACTTGCAAGTGACAAAGAAGTGTCTGATCTGTTCAATAAGATGGACATTATTTTGGTGCCCGAGACACCGTGGTTTGCTAATATCAGAGACCAAATCCATTCACATTTTGAGTCCGAACGAGGCAGGATCAGGATGCTGTCTTGGTTGGGAGAGGCCTATAACACCTTTTTTCGCTCCCCATGGACCATCATTGCTTTGTTGGCTGCCACACTTGGCCTTGTTCTCACATTTATCCAGACATGGTTTGCCATCCACCCTAAAGCTTCATAATCACATGGTTTGCTTTTCCAGTTCTAGTTTTGAGGTGTTTGATGATGAATAAAGCATCACTTGTGGTCTGTATTTGAATCCTAAAGTTGTATGCAGTTCCTGGAATCTGATTCTCTTGTTTGCTTTTGTCAATTGCAATGTTCAAATTCATAATTAGAAACTGTTCTTGCTGAGTTTGGCCGGTGTATAGCTCGTCCGTCGATAAATGTCTTCAAGCTTCTCGTCGGGATGAGTTATACGTCGGCAAGGAGAGAACAAGGAGGTGGGTACCTGCAAAAGACATTCCGACGCTCAAGTCAGTAAGTGTTTAAGAGGTATATAATAATTCTATGAATATAGAATGTAAGACATGAAATGAAAGTTGTCATGTGTTATGTTGTGTTTATAATAATTCTATGAATATAGAATGTATTATTGAAATTAGATATAGAATGTTCTTTTTATAGGCATAAAATTGATGAATAGAATTGATGTTATGACCGTTTGGTCATTAAGATAGAAATGATGGTCATTAAGTCAGTAATGAAAGTGTCAGTTACAAGCAAAAGAATGAATGATAATTAACGCCGAGTTATAACTCATAATGCATAATAAAGACTGAGTTATAAGGTGACGGATCACAACACCCAAGCTTTGTCCGCCGATCATATGATCCAGGCTAAGCTTAGAAAATAAAATGAGTTATAACTCGGTTAAAAGATGAGTGAATAATGATATGGTGAGCCCCCAAGCTTAGTCGGGTTATTATGTCGGCACTTATTCAAAAAATAATTGAGTGATAAGAGTCGTTCAATCAAGATAGTTGTGTGGGGGATACTTTTCCGCTTAAGAACAATTTTAGCATTTGATTGTATATGAACTGAAAAGTTCAGAGATAGATATCCGTTGACGGAATCGATTGTATGATTCGAGGATATAATGGTTAATTGTCTTGGGAATTTTTCCAACCCACAACAACTTATTGATAAATTTCTCGCTCAAAGCAATTAGTTATTGAATATTTACAATTTATAGTGAAGGTTTGACATGAATAAGATAAATTGAGAAAATGAATAGGTATAAAGTCGCAACATATATTGAATAATATATATTGTAAAAGTAAAATAGTTCAAAGTAAAAAAA
>NC_029780.3:1137211-1183199 GCF_000817695.3 Arachis duranensis
AAGTCTATAGCAAAAATAGGAAGAGATTGTAGTATTTATTGAAGAGGAAAAAAACAAATATAATTAAAATTCATACATTTAAAATGTGTTTGAACTTTAAAAAATGATATGAGACATGAGAACCTACAGACACTTGGTTTCAATGAATCTGTTTACACCATTCAACTTGGTGTTCTTTAACTTTCTATTTTCTTCTTTTTTATTTCATATGAATTTATCAGTGCCAAACATGCATCACATAGAGTATTTTTTAACTCTATCCTAATTCATATATTATCTTTGCTAAACAAAATATAAAAGAAAAAAAGACAGTGTTCTTGCTGAGTTTGGCCGGTGTATAACTCGTCCGTCGATGAATGTCTTCAAGCTTCTCGTCGGGATGAGTTATACGTCGGCAAGGAGAGAACAAGGGGGTGGGTACCTGCAAAAGACACTCCGACGCTCAAGTCAGTAAGTATTTAAGAGGTATATAATAATTCTATGAATATAGAATGTAAGACATGAAATGAAAGTTATCATGTGTTATGTTGTGTTTATAATAATTCTATGAATATAGAATGTAAGACATGAAATGAAAGTTATCATGTGTTATGTTGTGTTTATAATAATTCTATGAATATAGAATGTATTATTGAAATTAGATATAGAATGTTCTTTTTATAGGCATAAAATTGATGAATAGAATTGATGTTATGACCGTTTGGTCATTAAGATAGAAATGATGGTCATTAAGTCGGTAATGAAAGTGTCAGTTACAAGCAAAAGAATGAATGATAATTAACGCCGAGTTATAACTCATAATGCATAATAAAGACTGAGTTATAAGGTGACGGATCAGAAACTTTAATACTTAACAATGTTGCAGGCTTGTAGTCACAGCCTCATTATGAACTTTCTAAATCAATTTATATGGTGTTTGCTAAGTTTTTATAATAAAACATCACTCATATGAGCATGTGAATTGCATAGTATATTTCAATCCTATGCAGTATTTCGAATTTGCATCTCCTGTTTATTATTATGATGCTGAAATTCATGATTTCCATTATTTTAATTTGAAGCACATTGCATATTTGGAAACTTCAACAAGCAAACAATATTACCATGACAAAAGATAGCTGCTATGCAAATAATGGAATGGGAAAGATGGAAAATATATATAGAATTGGAATTTGTATTTCATAGTTTTGATTAAATATTTAAACATTTCCCCTTACTTTTCATGTGATTAGTCTATTTTTCTGCATTGATTATTTGCATTGGAGATAATGTTAACATGCTGAGATTCTATTTTATTTTATTTATACAAGAAGCTGCTACATATCAGGTGTAAGTAGCAGGGACGAGTCTAGGACCCTGTTCTAGTTGCGTTTGATGGGTCCTTCCTTCAGGAAGGAAAACTCTCTGCTATTATATAACCTTCCTTCAAATTTTCTTATACTCTTTCGAACCACACAATAACAAAGTCCACACCCTTTATAGTGTTTCACTCCTTCTTGTGCACTGCCACCCTTTATGAGTTGCTTTTCCTCTGTATCATGTCGATCACACTTTCTCTCTCATATTTTCCATGCATGTATTCATTTTATTTTAATGATATTTGAGTTCCACCGTTGGAAGCAATGAAGCTTTATTTTCTTTACTTCATGGTTTCGGACCAAACATGCTTGTTTTCAAGCAATTTTAATTTTGAGCTTGTAACAACAAAATTCATCCTAGCCCATGTAACATGATAATCAATTCAGTCATGGAAACATTCAACAAGGCTAAATAGATTTTGAAAATTATTAATTAATAAATGTAAAATGAAAATCAAATTAATAATTTTATAATTAATTATTTTAATAATATTTAGTCATCACAAATATTAATTTAGAATTTTCCAAACTCATCAGACATCAATTGGTAGCTCGGCGTCATAGTCAGAGTTGATTCTGATTTTTTAGAACCAAGTTGTAATTGTTTTTAAGTGTATTATTATCAACATATTAAATTGAATCATTATTTTTAGAGTTTGCAAATATTTTATTATTGTGACTTTTGAATTTTTGAAATAAATATTAATTTGTGAAACTTATAATTTTATAAAAATACACACGAGACAATATTTATAAAATTTGTAAAGCATACATATTTTCTTACTTGACTTTATTAAACTTTAATTAAATTTTATTATGCATTCTTATATATATTTGATTTATTATAAAATTTAGTAATATATTATAAGTGATTTGGTTTGGGAGGCTTTGACTAGAAAATCGTAATTAACAGCAGTTATGACGTTAATTTAGTTGCATCTAACTCAGACCTCAGCTAGCAGGAGCGTTGCTAGCCCAACGTGTAGGTCATATGTTAGATCTGTTATACCGTACGGGTACAGTAGAGGAAAGGGCTACCTTAGAGGTAGAGTCACCCTAAGTGTGTAATATTTGATTTGATTTGACTTATAGAATGCAAATGAAAATAAATCACCTTTATCCTCTGACTTAGCTTAACTTGCTTTGATTTGGGTGGAAGCTTCTTAGATTTGGGTTGGATATATGTTCCATATGGCTCAGCTGAATTCTTTGCTTTATTATTTTTAGGCTTTGTTAGCTAGAGAACTCACTAACAATCTTTGTTTCAATTACTCTATCTCATTGGGCTGCTGTTGTTGTAAGTTTGACCTGCAATATTAATCAAAACAATTAAAAGCTAATTGGGTGTTTAACTCACTAGATCAATATTTGTCATCATCAATTGATTTAGTTAATTTCTTAACTCAACATGTATAAATCTCCTTTTCTTATTTTATTTATCTTATGCTATTCTTCTTTTTTTGGGATAGCATAGATTGAATTCTATATTTTTCGAGATTTTGATACCGTGTTAAGAAACCACTTATCCCTTTATTTGTTTTGCAATCTAACTAAGTCAAGCTTAAAGTGTTTGATTTTGTGTTTGTTAAATATAACTGAAATCATTGAACAATAATCAAAACCTTGCAGATAATCATTGAACAAAAAGACATGAAAATTTAGAAACAAAAACAAACTATGGATTTTAACATGACAACAATAAACATAAGAGAAGCAGATTCCAGCTCACATACTGATGAGTAGTGTTTTATTCATCATGAAGCACACCGAACAAGACATGTTATGTTTTAGGGTGGACAGCAAACCATGTTTGGATAAATGTAAGAACAAGACCAAGAGTGGCAGCAAGCAAGGCGATGATGGTCCAAGGCGAGCGAAAAAAGGTGTTAGAGGCCTCTCCCATCCAAGACAGCATTGTGATCCTGCCTCTTTTGGACTCAAAATGTGAATGGATTTGGTCTCTAATGTGGGCGAACAACGGTGTCTCAGGCACAAGAATGCTGTCCATCTTATTAAACAGATCTGCTACTTCTTTGTCACTTGCAAGTTCATTGATAATTATGTCAGCCATTCTCAGCTCCTTGACATCCTCCGGCTGGTCGATGAGAGAGCTCATGAAGACTAAAAATGAGCTGATCTCGAAGTTGTTGTGAAAATCAGGACACATCTCATAGGCTACTAGGTTGAAGAATATATGAGGTGTTGAGCCATCCACAATGAGTTCAGGAAGCTGCAGCATCCCATCTTTGAAGCTGGGGTACACCGAGTTGTTGTGGGAATCTTTTCTCACACCAATCCCTGCTGCCTTGAGCTCCTGTATGGTCCCAATCCTATACTTTCTGAGGTGCAGTGATCTCCTCTTGATCTTGATCACGATCTCCTTATGGATTGTGTTGCAGTCTCTCATCAATAAGGCCTTCCGCAGATAATCTAAAAGATGGATTGGCTCGTCTTTGTCTTCATCTTTGTCTTGTTGGTCATCTCCCTGGACAACTACCTCAATCTCTTGCGCTTCTTGTTGTCCACTTTATGTGCCGTTATTCTCCTTTTCCATTCCAAAACATAGTTTCCCTTTGCCAAGCTTGGGTGTTGTCTCAATACCGTGCACTCGAAGGAAGTTTTGGAGGCATTTTTTGAGCCTGGCTTCATCCTGACACAAGAGCCTGAGAACTTGGAAAGGAATTTGGTTGTCCATGACAAGCAGATCTTGGTGCACCCTCACAAGCTTGTCAATGCTAATCTTTAGCTCTTGCTCTGAATCAACTGAGCAGTCTGATTTTTCCAGCAATTCAAGTACAGAGCATCCATCCAATACCAGCACACCTGCAACAAAGTCATCTTTGCTTCTGGGATTGCCGTATACAGAAATTGTTTCCTGGGTATCTCTGTCTCTGGATAATTCAACATATTGATAAAACGGCCTCCAATCGTGTTGAAGAATTCTGAAATGTAAGTCCCTCACTCGTTGATTAGTATGCTGAAGATACATTGCTGTCCATAAATCCTTATATGGCTTCCCTTGAAGCAGTTGTTGTTTTGATAGATGATATAGACCAAAAGATATTAGTTGTGGTTCATAATATCTTCTAAACTCCACCCTTTCAGCCAAGTACAGAGGAATTTTTTGTATTTTAGGCCTTGAACCTTTGTTAACTGCTCCACCAGTTAATTTCTTCCTCACTTCTTCTAGTCGTTCCCAGTTTTGTTCTAACCAAGGGGGCACAACATGTTCTTCCTCAGTGTCCATTATATGAGAAGACAAATGAAGAAGTACAAAGCCACTTCCTGTCAGCAAGTTTGAGCTATTGAGGCAGAAAATTGGAGTTTGCAGATCCTAAAGCAAGGAGGAGTGTTAATTATTTGCTTTTGGACTGCATTAAGTTTTTTTTTATTATTGTTTCAGTTTGTTGTTTTAGTCAATTAGTGGTTCCTGCACTTTAGGAGAAAAGTAGTTTTTGTTATTCCACTTCCTTATCTAGTGGGTATGTGGCAGTTTCTGTTCATCCCACTTCCTAGTTTAGTGGTGATGTGGTAGTGTCATGGATTAAAATCCTATAAATGTACTGCTTCAGTAAAGTAAATATGTGTGATTCCCATTCCTTTCACCTACGTATTTTTTCTTATATCTCTGTCCTAAATATTTCTGTTTATACCATAAACCAACAAACTGGTATCAGAGTATTCTTCTTACGGGGCCTGTGAAAATGGAAGGTGAAGCAAGTCTTTCACAAATTGCTCCGCCCACCTTTGATGGAGAAAACTATGACCTTTGGGCAGTTAAAATGGAGTCTTATTTGGAGGCATTGGACCTTTGGGAAGCCGTGGAAGAGGATTACGAAATTCCTCCGCTGCCAAACAATCCTACCATGGCTCAAATAAAATTGCACAAGGAGAAAAAAACAAGGAAGGCAAAGGCAAGATCATGTCTCTTTACTGGTGTTTCATCAATAATCTTCACCAGAATCATGACTCTCAAAACACCAAAAGCAATTTGGGACTATTTAAAGGAAGAATACGCAGGGGATGAGAGGATTCGAGGCATGCAAGTGCTCAACTTGATGAGGGAATTCGAGATGCAGAGAATGAAAGATTCTGAGACAATCAAAGAATACTCTGACAGGTTGCTTTCTATTGCAAACAAAGTTAGATTACTCGGCACTGAATTCACTGATTCTAGAATTGTGGAAAAAATTCTAGTTACAGTGCCAGAGAGATATGAAGCATCAATAACTACTTTGGAGAATACGAAGGATCTGTCCAAAATCACCTTAGCAGGAGTGTTACATGCCTTGCAGGCCCAAGAGCAGCGAAGGCTTATGAGACAAGATCACGTGGTTGAAGGTGCTTTACCAGCCAAGCATCATGAAGTTGGAAGTAGTCAAAGCAGCCAAAGCAAAGACAAAGGTAAAAAGAAAAATTACCCACCTTGTGAGCATTGTGGCAAAATGGGTCACCCACCCTTCAGATGTTGGAGAAGACCAGACGCAAAGTGCAACAAGTGCAATCAGCTTGGACATGAAGCTGTAATTTGCAAAGGCAAATCTCAACAACATGAAGCTAATGCCAATGTTGTAGAGCAAAATGAAGAAGATCAAATCTTTGTGGCAACATGCTTCTCAGCAAGGAGTAGTTCTGAATGCTGGCTGATTGATAGTGGTTGTACAAACCACATGACATATGATAAAACTCTTTTCAAGGATTTGAAGCCTGCTAAATTCTCAAAAGTCAGAATTGGGAATGGTGACTATATTTCTGCAAAAGGAAAAGGAACAATTGTAATTTCAACTAGCTCAGGTATGAAAACCATTTCAGATGTTCTGTATGTGCCTGACATTGACCAAAATCTGCTTAGTGTGGGTCAATTGTTAGAAAAGGGATTTAAAGTTTTTTTCGAAAATCTACATTGTCTTATCTTTGACACTACCGGTCGGGAGATTTTAAGGGTTAAAATGAGAGGAAAAAGCTTCTCATTTGATCCAATTGTGGAGGAGCAGACAGCTTACATCACCCAAGTCAGTCCCACTGAACTCTGGCATAAGCGACTTGGTCACTGTCATATTCAAAGGATGCTGAACATGAAGAGGAAAGATATGATTGAAGGTCTACCAATACTCTCTGATCATTTGCCAAATTGTAATGCCTGTCAATTTGGTAAACAAAACAGAGTGTCATTTCCCAAAACAGTTTGGAGAGCCTCTCAAAAGCTGCAACTCATCCACACTGATGTGGCAGGACCTCAAAGAACTCCATCGTTACAAGGTAGTCTATACTTTATTCTTTTCATAGATGATTTTACAAGAATGTGCTGGATTTTTTTCTTGAAATTCAAGCATGAAGTGGCTGGAGTCTTTGTAAAGTTCAAGAATATGGTGGAAACTCAAAGTGGGTGCAAGATACAATTTCTAAGATCAGATAATGGGAAGGAGTACACCTCAACACAATTTGATCAATTTTGTGAAGAAGCTGGTATTGTACATCAACTCACAACCCCATACACTCCAGAGCAAAATGGAGTTAGTGAAAGGAGAAATAGATCAGTAATGGAGATGGCCAGATGCATGCTGCATGAGAAGGAATTGCCTAAAGAATTTTGGGCTGAAGCGGCCAACACAGCCGTTTTTCTTCAAAATCGACTTCCATCCAAGGCTTTGAAAGACAAAACTCCTTTTGAGGCTTGGTATGGATATAAGCCTTCACTAACCTTTCTTAAAGTGTTTGGTTGTGTTTGTTTTGCACATGTTCCACAGGTTAAGCGCGACAAGCTTGACAAGAAAGCAATTCCGGGTATTTTTGTGGGTTATAGTTCTGTTTCAAAAGCCTACAAAGTGTATCATCCTCAATCTGGAAAGTTGACTGTGTCTAGGGATGTGCATTTCAATGAAGATCAACAATGGGATTGGAAGAACCCACGAAAAATAATTGGACCTTGTAACAATATTGAAGATGATTATGGCGGAAACCAAACAACAGAGTTGTGTCAAAATGAATTAGAAGATGATCATCCCATCAGAGGCACAAGACTGCTGTCAGACATTTATCAAAGATGCAATGTAGCAGTATGCGAACCTAGTTGCTGTGAAGAAGCACTCAAGGATCCAAAATGGAAAAAGGCAATGGAGGATGAGATTTCAATGATTCAAAAAAACAACACATGGGAAAAGGTTGACAAGCCTCAAGACAGAAAAGTTATTGGAGTTAAATGGGTGTTCAGAACAAAGCTTAATGCGGATTGCTCTATCAATAAATACAAGGCCAGACTTGTAGTAAAAGGGTATGCACAAATTTTTGGTGTTGATTATTCTGACACGTTTGCACCAGTGTCCAGATTAGATACAATTAGATTGGTGTTAGCAGTTGCTGCTCAACAAGGCTGGAAAGTATTCCATTTAGATGTCAAATCAGCTTTTTTAAATGGAGTTTTACAAGAAGAGATATATGTGGAGCAGCCAGAGGGATTTGTTATGCATGGAGAAGAAGATAAAGTCTATCTACTAAAAAAAGCCCTTTATGGATTAAAACAAGCACCAAGAGCTTGGTACAGTAGGATAAATGAACACCTATTGAGCATAGGCTTTGTAAAAAGCTTGTCTGAGGCCACTCTTTATGTAAAACATAAGGGAAAAAATTTTCTCATAGTTTCCCTCTATGTTGATGATCTTTTAGTAACTGGAGATGATACAAGTTTGGTTGAAGAATTCAAGCAAGAAATGATGCAAGTTTTTGAAATGACTGATCTTGGTCTTATGTCTTATTTTCTTGGCATTGAGATAAACCAAAATGAGGATGATGTGTTCATATGTCAAAAAAAATATGCTAAGGAAATCTTAAAAAAATTCCAGATGGAGGAGTGCAAAGCGGTTAGCACACCAATGAACCAAAAGGAGAAGTTGAGCAAAGAAGATGGTGCTGATAAAGTTGATGAAGGCTATTACAGGAGCTTGATTGGATGTTTAATGTATCTCACTGCAACAAGGCCGGACATTTTGTTTGCTGTAAGTCTTCTCTCTCGATTTATGCATTGTGCTAGTGAAATGTATTTAAAGGCAGCAAGAAGGGTATTGAGATATATTAAAGGTACTGTTGATTATGGTGTGAAGTTTGAGAGCTGTCAAAATTTCAAGTTGTGTGGATTCTCTGATAGTGACTGGGCTGGATCCATTGATGACATGAAGAGCACTTCCGGATATTGTTTCAGTTTAGGCTCAGGAGTTTTTTCATGGTGCACAAAGAAGCAGGAGACAGTAGCACAATCCACTGCAGAATCTGAATTCATAGCAGCAACAGCAGCTGTAAATCAAGTTTTGTGGCTGAAAAAGATCTTATGTGATTTACATCTCCAACAGAATCACAAGACAGAAGTGTTTATCGACAACCAGGCAGCAATTGCGATTTCAAAGGATCCAGTGTGTCATGGCAAGACTAAACATTTTAACATCAAGCTCTACTTCTTAAGAGAGATGCAGCAAAATGGAGAAATAACTTTGGTTTATTGCAGGTCAGAAGATCAATTGGCAGATTTGTTTACAAAGCCACTTCCTGTCAGCAAGTTTGAGCTATTGAGGCAGAAAATTGGAGTTTGCAGATCCTAAAGCAAGGAGGAGTGTTAATTATTTGCTTTTGGACTGCATTAAGTTTTTTTATTATTATTTCAGTTTGTTGTTTTAGTCAATTAGTGGTTCCTGCACTTTAGGAGAAAAGTAGTTTTTGTTATTCCACTTCCTTATCTAGTGGGTATGTGGCAGTTTCTGTTCATCCCACTCCCTAGTTTAGTGGTGATGTGGTAGTGTCATGGATTAAAATCCTATAAATGTACTGCTTCAGTAAAGTAAATATGTGTGATTCCCATTCCTTTCACCTACGTATTTTTTCTTATATCTCTGTCCTAAATATTTCTGTTTATACCATAAACCAACAGAAGATAGGGTTCATTGTTTTGCTTATGAAGGGAAAGCAATAAGAAAAGAATAGGAATGACCCCTTTACTTGTTTTGCAATCTAGTTAAGTCAAGCTCCAAGTCTTTGATTTTCTGTTTCTTAATTAACCAAAATCATTATGTTAACTCTTTTAAGTGTGGTTTCTTTAAAGGCATGGTGAATTTCATATTCATTCCTTTTAGGTATTTAAATATATGTATGTGTCTTTTTCATGTGCCATTTTTTTAAGCTTGCAACTTGCACCTTGTCTCGAGCAGTAAACTATAATATGTTGACCTCTGAAATATGGTTGACTCTTGTAGGTTAAGGCCACTATTGTTGTTATGATAATAAATAAATCATAAAAATAATACTTAGAAATATAATTATCTAGTTGTGTTTTTCATCTTGTAGTTTTCCTTTTGTCTGTCTTAAAGATATTCTAAATAAAACAAATGAACGTGACCTACAGCATATGAACTTCTAATATAATGGTGTAACTTATTAAAAGAAAATTCTATAAAAGTTTATCTAATGAAATAAGAATTCTGTTTAACTTGTACTAATGGTATAACTTAGTATTGCATTTGCAAGTGTGGATTGGTATCGATGTGCTGTTATAGGATTGATTTTGATCAAACTTGGTTTAGTATCACTTTCACTGATATTAAAAATATTATACACACACTAAAAATTAGTTAATATATGTGTTTTGTTCTGTATTTATATGTGTTTTTATACTGGTAGTAATTTTTGTGTGTAAATTTAGAATAATTAATTACTATTTAATAACATTTCTGTAAAAAGTGAGCATATTGGAGTAAGTATTGTTAGAGATTTTTTCGCATAGATAATTTAGATATAAGTTCATACGTTCGCTTAAACAAGTGTTAGGAGTTTGAATCGCATATTTTCTATGCGGCAATCTATTCACCAAGGAAAATAGATAGTTTATCATCCTGAATAAGCAGAAAATTATATTCCAGCAAATGCATAACACCATAAAATTCACATACTCATGTGAGCGACGGTTTATTCATAATCAAACGCACAAAAGTTAAAAAAAAGGTCAAAAATAAAAAGATCTTCCACAACATTTTTTCCCTCCTATAAGGATGAAAAGTAAGTCTATTTTATTTATTGATTTATTTTCCGTTAATAAGTGATGTTATGAAGGTTTAGGATGGACAGCAAACCATGTCTGGATAAAGGTGAGAACAAGGCCAAGTGTGGCAGCTAACAAGGCAATGATAGTCCATGGCGAGCTAAAGTATGTGTTATAGGCCTCTCTGATCCAAGTGAGCATCCTGATCTTGGCTTGTTTGGAGTCAAAATGCGAATGGATTTGGTCTCTGATGGAAGCAAACCATGGTGTCTCAGGCACCATAATAATGTCCATGTTATTAAAGAGATCAGCTACTTCCTTGTCATTGGCAAGTTGGTTGATAACTATGCCAGCCAATCTCAGCTCCCTCATCATCATCATCATCATTGTCTCCCTGGACAATTATCTTGACAGTATGTTTTTGTTTGCTAAGCCTGAGAATCCTGTCAACACCATAAACTCGGAGGAATTTCTGGAGGCATCTCTCCAGCCTATGCTTGTCTTCGCCATCACACAACAGCCTTAGCACTTGGAATGGAATTTGGTTGTCTAAGATAACCACATCCTGGTGCACCCTTATAAGCTTTCCCATGCTTATCTTGAGTTTCTCATCTGACAAATATGGATCTGTATTGTCCAACAAATGAAGTACTGAACATCCATCCACTACCAGCATCCATGCCAGATAAGTGAGCTCTGATATTTGGAATATTTGAAAGTTGGGAGATAAGAACAATAGAACAGAAACTGCAATAAGAAAGTTAGAGAATAGAATAGGGCAATAATTCGCCCCCACCAATTTACTGTAGTGTGCAGAATGAGTTATTAATGATAGTACTTAAACTAATTTTGGGGTTCACCAAGGATCGAATTCGTGACCTTTCGGATCTAAAACTCTAATATCATATCATGAAACCACTCATCCCAAAAGCGTAACATGATAGGATAATGTAACACTAATGATTATATCTCTAATACTTCTTAAACCTCCATTGTCCGCATTGTACGCTTAAGCCATTGGCTCCCTATACTTTTCCATAAAATATTTATTTCAATTTAATGAGTTATAACCTTTTAACAAGTTGCAACTTTTAAACAGTCACAACTCCTCCGGAATACATTCACGAATTCTCCAGTATAAAGCCTTAGCACTTTGATTAGTCTCCTTGAGATACATTGCTGCCCATGCTTCCTTATACTTCTCTCCTTGAAGCAGTTGTTGTTTTCGGAGATGATGAATTGGACCAATTGAAATGATCTCTGGCTCATAATATCTTTTAAACTCACCCCTTTCGGCCATGTACTTCGGAATTCTTTGTATTTTAGGCCTTGAAGCATTGCTTGCTTTTTCAGTTAATTGCTTCCATGATTCTTCTAGTCTCTCACATTGTTCCTCTAACCACCTACAGGATGTGCCGGCACCTTCTCTTGACAATCCACATGAAGTATGCATTTGTTCTTACTATGAGACTTGCTGAGTAAGCAAGCAAAGGAGTAACAAAGATTAGTGTACTTGCTCTGTTTATGTAGAGGAAAGTAGTATGAATGATTTAGCCATATCAAAGAAGACGGCGCCGACGAAGACATCTTAAAGGAGGCTGCAGGCCTAAGAAAAGAACATGAATCATTCTTTGAGTGTGTTTTTATATGAATTTGTTTAGTGTCTTTTGAAAAACTCTTGTGGTGATTAGAACTGATTCTACTTTCTATGATTAATTCTTCATTGCACTTTAGACAACTTCTTGGTTTCTCCGAAATTACTTGGTTATATCAGAACTGAGATTATGGCTTAGTTTCTTGTTGAATGATAATCTCTTCTCCTAGTGTGCTGCAAGGAAAGGATTATATATGCAGACATTGTTTTCTAATGCTTTCACTGAATTGAAAAACCACTATCATATATATATCAAACAAGAATCATGCATATTATTTATTCCTTGTACTAGTATAGTTTTCTATACAATCAATAATTGGTTTGAGGATCTTAAATTGTACTCTCAGCAAGTTGTGTTAAGAGAGACATGTAGTATTGTTCTGAACTCTGAAAGAAAAAGTATAAGCTCTATTTCAGTGATTCTTTATTAGGTGAAATATATGTTAAAAGTGGAAATTTAAATACAAAAATCCTTTTTATCTTATAATTACAAATGCTAATTCTATGCATTTTAAGCTAATAGGAAGAGACATATAAATAATTATATTTCTAATATTATTATACATTATTCTATGCAAATCATAGACCGTTTGATAAATATCCTTAACTTTTTTTTATTTTTATATTCTTAATAAATAAATATCATGTGTGAATCCTACTACTTTGATTTAAAGATAAATAGATACTCACTTTTTCACTTTGTCAATTTTATTTGAGAGGAGCTTAATTCATATCTATGTATCTGATAATGTATACTCATTGAATACTTGGCCCCATTGAGGCATAAGGGAAAGCAATAAGAATAGAAATGATCCCTTTACTTGTTTTGCAATCTAACTAAGTCAAGCTTAAAGTCTTTGATTTTGTGTTTGTTAAATATAACCGAAATCATTGAACAATAATCAAAACATTTGCAGATAATCATTGAACAAAAAGACATGAAAATTTAGAAACAAAAGCAAACTATGAATTTTAACATGACAACAATAAACATAAGTGAAGCAGATTCCAGCTCATCATGAAGCACACCGAAGAAGATAATATAACAACTTCTTCTTAAGGTTCATATTAAGACTTATGAAGCTTTTAGGGTGGATAACAAACCATGTTTGGATGAATGTGAGAACAAGATCAAGTGTGGCAGCCAACAATTAAGGTAGCTACAACCCACCAAAGTGGGATAATAGTATAATATGTTTTTTGGGTACAGTGTGGGCCAAAGGGCCCATAATACATTGTGTTCAAGTTGGATAATATAAAGTTAGAGACGTGATCTTTGGGTCTTTTATATCCATGTATTGTGAACTACGTATTCACACAGCGGTTAGAAACAAGAAAAAAAAAAAAAATCAAACAAACAAATAAGAAAGTGGATTGAAGCCTTCAGGCTTCAAAGAAAGTAGTGTAAAAGACCAACATGAGTTGGTTGAGTGGTCAGCTTACTCGTTCGCTTAAACAAGTGTTTGGAGTTCAAATCCCGTCTTGTGCATGCAGTAACTCATTGGCCAATGGCATATCCTTAAATGGAGTTCAGATCCGTGACGGATTAGTCCTTGACCTGTCGGGTTGTAGGGAATACCGTGAGAAACAAAAAAAAAAGAACGTAGTGTAAAAGACCAAAAAAAAAAAAGGCTTCAAAGAACTAAGGGGTATATTACGGAACACGCTACCCTTATCCTTAGACTACTACTTGGCCCAACTGGTTACTTAATAAATAAGATAAAAAAAAATCAAACTTTTGTTTTCAATGAAATTTTTTGAATTTTCTTAAAATATTAAATTTAAAATTTTAAAAGAATTTCAGAGAATAAATTAAATTTTTAGTGGTAACTTGTAAGTTAGGCCAAGCCTTTTAATCTATGTTGGTTACATTACTTACGTTCCACAACCACTCAAGCAAATACATTCAAATATTTAATATATATTTGTTTTTTTTTTAATCCTTAAAATATATATTAATATTAATAAGACTCTAAAATAAAATAACCTATTACGGTCTTCACTCTTCACTCTTCACTACTTCAATATACATGACTGATAAATCTAGAGAAAATGATTCTTTTAAAGCAGAACTTGAGCAAATTGTACAAGAACCAGCTAAATCTCGCAAAATAACACATGAATTGAGAAAATCATCATGGCATACCGACTATGTCATGACCTGTCATGATGTATATTGTTTTGTTACTGAAGATGGAGAACCATCAACCTTTCAAAAGACTGTTGAAAGTCCAGATTCTTCTTTATGGATGACAGACATGCAAGAAGAAATGAAAGTACTACGTAAAAACAAGACGTGGGAGCTTGTCCCACTCCCGGACAGAAGGAAAGCAATTGGTAACAAATGGGTTCACAAAATAAAGCGTGACAATCACAACTAAATAGAACGTTGTCGTGCAAGATTGGTGGTGAAGAAATTTGCTCAGAAAGAAGGTATTGATTTCAATGAAATTTTTTCTTCAGTAGTTAGAATTTCTACAATAAGAGTAGTTTTTGCTATATGTGCTGTGTATGACTTACATCTAGAGCAACTAGATGTAAAGACTGCCTTTCTTCATGGTGAACTTGAAGAAGAAATATATATGCTCCAACCAGAAGGCTTTGAAGAATCAGAAAAAGAAAACTTGGTTTGCAAGTTAACCAAATTTCTGTACGGCTTAAAGCAGGTGCCAAGATGTTGGTACAAGAGATTTGATTACTTCATTATTAGCCTTGCTTACAACAGATTTCAATCAGACCATTGTGCTTATTACAAGAAGTCTAGTAATAATGATTTCATCATTCTGCTGTTGTACGTGGATGACATGTTGGTGATAGGCCCCAACAAAGATCATATCCACGAATTAAAGGCTCAGTTGGCCAGGAAATTTGATATGAAGAATTTTATGACCAGCAAACAATATTTTGGGGATGCAAATTTGCCGAGACTAGAAAAGATAAGAAGATTGGGCTATCCCAAGAAAATTACTTGAGAAAGGTCTTGCGGCGCTTCAACATGCAAGAGAGTAATCCAATATATACCCCACTTCCTGTCAATTTTAAATTATCTTTTGAGATGTGTCCTAGCAATGAAGGAGAGAAGATATAAATGTCTCGAGTACTATATGCATCTGCAGTGGGAAGCCTTATGTACTCCATGATTTGCACCAGACTAGATATTGCTCAATCTGTCGGGATGGTCAGCAGATTCATGGCAAATCCAGAAAAAGATCACTGGAGTGCTGTAAAGAAGATCCTGAGATATATCAAAAGAACCTCAAATGTTGCTTTATGTTTTGGAGGATCTGAATTTATCATCAAAGGTTATGTTGACTCTGATTTCGTAAAAGACCTTGACAAAAGAAAATCCACTACAGGATATGTTTTCACACTTGCAGGAGGAGCAGTAAGTTGGTTATCAAAATTACAAGCAGTTGTAGCATTGTCAACTACAGAACCTGAATATATGGCAACTACGCAATCTTGTAAGGAAGCAATTTGGTTGCAAAGGTTAGTGGAGGAACTCGGGCACAATTAGGATATGATTCCAATATTTTGTGACAGTTAGAGTGCCTTGCAAATCGTAAGGAATCCAGCCTTCCACTCAAGAACGAAGCATATAGGCGTTCAATATCATTTTATTCATGAAGTAGTGGAGGAAGGAAAAGTGGATATGTAGAAAATTCACACCAACAACAATCTTGCAGATATCATGACAAAATCAATCAATAAAGATAAATTTGATTGGTGCAGATCTTCTCTTGCCCTATTGAAAATATGAAAGCAGCATGAATACGCCAAAAGAATAATTTTGAGTGGGAGATTGTGAAAAGAAGAAGCAAAATTCTTCTTTTGGTTTGAAGTCAACAAAATTGGCTAGAGGTTACAAGTGATACAAGTGGAGCATGATAAAATTTCAAGAAAATTAAAGAACATTATAAAACTTAAGCTTGATCTAGAATCAAGTATGATGCAAATGATTCTTATCAAATTAGAAGACTCATGAAACTACTTGCAAGTTGTCCAACTTACATGGTCAAAGTTCTAGTCGAAATTTGCAACTTGAAGATAAGATTAGTTGCAATCTTTGACTTGGTCAAATGATGAGTTGTTACATAAGTTGATATTTATCAACTTGTCATACAACTTGATAAAAATGAATGTAGTCCACACACTTATGCACAATTTGATCAACTTGTAAAACCAAATACACCTCCACAAAATACTATATATAGGGGTTAAGGCATTTGCTAATGGATGTCATGTTTTGCATAGAATTAGTGAGTCAAACTCAGAGAAAAGAATAGTAAAATTTCTCATATGTGTAATTCCTTTATATAAATTTCCATAATACGTAAGAGAGTATTATAGACTTTTCTATGTATTGTGAGAGACTGTAATTTTATCACTTGGTCATAATTATTTTCATTATTGTCTATACTCTTGTTGGTTTTAGAGGCCTCTCCTATCCAAGACAGCATTGATAGATGATATAGACCAAAGGATATTAGTTGTGGTTCGTAATATCCTTAAACTCCACCCTTTCAGCCATGTACAGAGGAATTTTTTGTATTTTAGGCCTTGAACCTTTGTTAATTACTCCACCAGTTAATTTCTTCCTCACTTCTTCTAGTCATTACCAGTTTTGTTCCTCCCTGTCCATTATATGAGAAGACAAATGAAGAACATAGGGTTCACTATTTTGCTTATGAAAGGGGAGATAAATTAAATATCTGAAGTGAGGCTTAAGGGAAAGCCATAAGAAAAGAATAGGAATGACCCCTTTACTTGTTTTGCAATCTAGTTAAGTCAAGCTCCAAGTCTTTGATTTTCTGTTTCTTAATTAACCAAAATCATTATGTTAACTCTTTAAGTGTGATTTCTTTAAAGGCATGGTGAATTTCATATTCATTCCTTTTAGGTATTTAAATATATGTATGTGTCTTTTTCATGTGCCATTTTTTTAAGCTTGCAACTTGCACCTTGTCTCGAGCAGTAAACTATAATATGTTGACCTCTGAAATATGGTTGACTCTTGTAGGTTAAGGCCACTATTGTTGTTATGATAATAAATAAATCATAAAAATAATACTTAGAAATATAATTATCTAGTTGTGTTTTTCATCTTGTAGTTTTCCTTTTGTCTGTCTTAAAGATATTCTAAATAAAACAAATGAACGTGAGTGACCTACAGCATATGAACTTCTAATATAATGGTATAACTTATTAATTTTTTTTTAATACTTTAGAGGAGCTTGATCCATATCTATCTATCTGATAATGTATAATCATTGAATACTTGGCGCATAATGGAAAACAATAAGAATAGGAATGATCCCTTTACTTCTTTGCAATCTAACTAAGTCAAGCTTAAAGTCTTTGATTTAGTGTTTGTTAATTAATGTTAACCGTTTAAGTGAAGTTTCTTTAAAAGCATGGTTAATTCTGTATTCGTTCTTTTCTATATATATGTATATGTATGTCTTTTTCATATGCAAATTTTTTAAGCTTGCAAGTTGCACCTTGCCACAAGCATTCTAGCACTGTAGCTAATAGTAACACAGACAATAATCAAAACCTTGCAGATAATCATTGAAGAAAAAGACAGAGAAAATTTAGAAACAAAAGCAAACTATGGATTTTAACATGACAACAATAAACATAAGAGAAGCAGATTCCAGCTCACATAGTGTTTTATTCATCATCAAGCACACAGAACAAGACATGTTTTGACTTATGAAGCTTTAGGGTGGATAGCAAACCATGTTTGGATAAATGTAAGAACAAGGCCAAGCGTGGCTGCAAGCAAGGCGATGACGGTCCATGGCGAGCGAAAAAAGGTGTTAGAGGCCTCTCCCATCCAAGACAGCATTGTGATCCTGCCTCTTTTGGACTCAAAATGTGAATGGATTTGGTCTCTAATGTGGGCGAACAACGGTGTCTCAGGCACAAGAATGCTGTCCATCTTATTAAACAGATCTGCTACTTCCTTGTCACTGGCAAGTTCATTGATAATTATGCCACCCATTCTTAGCTCCTTAACATCCTCCGGCTGGTCGATGAGAGAGCTCATGAAGACTAAAAATGAGCTGATGTCGAAGTTGTTGCGAAAATCAGGACACATCTCATAGGCCACTAGGTTGAGGAATATATGAGGTGTTGAGCCATCCACTATGAGTTCTGGAAGCTGCAGCATCCCATCTTTGAAGCTCGGGTACACCGAGTTGTTGTGGGAATCTTTTCTCACACCAATCCCTGCTGCTTTGAGTTCTCGGATGGTCCCAATCCTGTACTTCCTGAGGTGCAGAGATCCCCTCTTGTTCTTCTTGTGGTTGATAGCTTTGTAGAATGTGTGTTAGTCTCTCATTAAGAGGGCCTTCCGCAGATAATCAAGAAGATGGACGGAGTCCTCATCATCATCTCCATCTCCATCCACTGCTACCTTCACTTCTTCATTCTCTGTTCTCTTTCTAGGAAGCTTAGGTGCTGTCTGAATACCATGAACTTGGAGGAAGTTGCAGAGGCATTTTTGGAGCCTTTCTTGGTCCTCACACAAGAGCCTGAGTAATTGGAAAGGAACCTGGTTGTCCAAGATAAGCAGATCTTGATGCACCCTCACAAGCTTGTCAAGGCTAATCTTTAGCTCTTGCTCTGGATCAACTGAGCTTTCTGATTTTTGCAGCAATTGAAGTACACAACATCCATCCACTATGGGACCATACCTTTTCTTTAAACCGATGTCTACCTGTTCATCAAAGGGATCCACATCATATAATTTGGTCCACATGGGTTTTAGTACCGTCCCTTCTCTTATATTCCAATCATACATTTCCCTGTATACATCTTCAACCTTTAGATTAGTCTCCCTTACATACATGGATGCCCATGCTCCCTTATACCACTCTCTTTCCGTCTCTCCTGTGTGAAACACAGTAAGTGAAATGAACTGTGGCTTGTAGTATCTTTGAAACTCCACTTTTTCAGCCATGTACTTTGGAATTCTTTGTATTTTAGGCCTTGAAACTCTGTTGCCTTCCCCAGTTAATCGCTTCTCTAAATTTTCTAGTATCTCACACAGACCCCTTCCCCAATCGGTAAACACGGAATCATCTTCCTTCATGGGATCCATTGTTGAATGCACACTATGGAGTAGGAGTCTCAATGGATTTATGAATTTCAACATTTTCTCATATTTTAATCCATTTTTATATATTTCTGAGGTTGACTTAATGACTTTTGAGCATGGAAGGCTTTTTCCTTTTTTTTTTTGGTTTACAAGGGGGCTTAGAGCCCAAGAAAACAAAAACTAAAATTTTATACTAGAGACTATACGGGGTAATAAAACCTCTACTATCATCATCAATAATGTGCCTTAATTCAGGTGGGGGAAGGTCAATAAAGTGAAATCCTGGAAAAGCTTGTAGGCTGTTCTTAGCAAGCCAATCAATTAAGCTAGCTACAACCTACGAAAGTGGGATACTGCTATAATATTTTTGGGCACGGTGTGGGCCAAAGGGCCCATAATACATTTTGTTCAAGTTGGATAAAATAAAATTAGAGACGTGATCTTTGGGCCTTTTATATGGAACACGCTATCCTGATCCTTAGACTACTACTTGGCCCAACTGGTTACTTAATAAATAAGAAAAAATAAAATAAAATTCAAACTTTTGTTTTCAATGAAATTTTGAATTTTCTAAATAACACTAATTAAAATATTAAATTTAAAATTTTAAAAGAATTTCAGAGAATAAATTAAATTTTTAGTGGTAACTTGTAAGTTAGGCCAAGCCTTTTAATCTATGTTGGTTACATTACTTACATCCCAAAACCACACAAGCAAATACATTCAAATATTCAATATATATTTGTATTTTGTTTTATAATCCTTAAAATAAATATTAATAAGACTCTAAAATAAAATAACCTACCTTAGTAAGTTATGGTCTTTAGGAGTGTCCATGAATCGGATTCAATCTGCATATTCGCGGTGTTTATCCGAATCCGATCTGAAAATTGCGGATATGAATCCGATCCAAAAATCGGACTAATCGGATCGGATTGCGGATTTTGTGTTAGTATCGCGTATCCGCAAAATTAAAGAAATAAATAAGTAAATATTTTTTTTATGTTTTATTTCGATTAATAATTATCATATATGTTATATTATTTTAATTTATTATTTAAGAAAAGTATGTTTAATATTATTTTAAGAGTAAACATATTTAAAAGAATAGAAAAAATAAATTTTATTGATATTTTTTTAATAAAAATAAACTTTTAAAAATATTTTTATGTTTTGCGAATATATTCGATATCTGATCCGTAAATGTGCGGATCGGATTGAATCCAATCTCAAAAGCTGCGGATATTGAATCCGATCCGATTCGATGATTTTAATGCGGATCGAATCGAATTTTTTGTCATATCCGATCCGATCCAATCTGGGACACCCCTAATGATCTTCACTCTTCACCGACCACAGACTACACTCTCTCTACACATTTAAACAAACACATACATCATCTTAAAAGTTAAAACCCCAATTCACCAACATCAATTACCACCATTTTCCGAAATTCCCAAAATTTAGAAGAAAAACAAAATCACAAACTAACAAATACCTAACCTTTGGAATCTCCGCCACCACCACCATCACTTTAACGATCACCGATTTTTATATAATACACCATTCACACTTAATGCAGTCATCACGGTGGTGCACCCACTCTCTCTGCTGATTCCGCCGCCGCCGCCGCAGCCGCCACCACAGCTAAGACAAAGACACAAACACCAGCATTAGCTAACGGAGCCGTTAAGCGAAGGAACGGCGGTAATAACCGAACGGAAGCAGCAGCTAACGGCGTTAAAGTGATGGCAGCGAAGGCGGCGTTGCATTACCATTCTTACTCTCGACCCTCGTTCTTGAAGTGGAGACTGCAGGATGCTGTACACGTGGCGACACACCATTGGATGCCGTGTTTGTTCGCGGTGGGTTTGCTGTTCTTCATGGCCGTGGAGTACACGCTCCGAATGGTTCCTCCTTCTTCTCCTCCGTTTGATTTGGGGTTCATCGCCACGCGCTCACTCCACCACCTGCTTCAAGATTCTCCTAATCTCAACACCGTTTTGGCCTTCCTCAATACGGTAACTTCCTCTCTCTTCAGATCTGTGTTTGTGGTGAATGTAAATGAGTCGGTGTCAAAATCTGATTTTGATTGATGAAAGAAAAAAAAGTTTAAATTTTGTGGATTCTGTGGGTTCAGGTATTTGTGGGAATGCAAATGATTTATATCATGGGGGCATGGTTGATTGAAGGAAGACCAAGAGCAACAATCTCAGCACTATTCATGTTCACATGTCGTGGGATTTTGGGTTATTCCACACAGCTTCCATTGCCACAGGTAACTGAGTTTTCTGTTTTCAGTGTCTATGTTCATTTTACTGCATGTTTTGATCTTGCATTAGTAATGAAAATAGTTTAGGTGAGCTCAGTATTATTAGTAGTTGGATCTTTGAGAATTGGCATATTTGTGTGTTAAATTAGTTAAATCACATGTTAACAAAACAGAATTGAAGAAAATGACTTTTTTCCACTTAAATCAATGTTCTAACTATAAAACCACTCATACTTTTGGCAAGTCTGCTTGAGTTGTTTAATTTGCATGTTTGTTAATAATGTTTGGTAAATTCACATTATTAAGATATATATGGTAATTTCCCTTTTTCCTCAAAAACTATGGTCTATAAGAATATAACCTAACCATTAACCAAATGTGTTTTGTTTTCAGTAGATAACTACTAGAGTTTAATTTTGATACCTTGACAGAGTAAAAGAGCTTTACACTAATGTTGTATGAAAATTAAATTCATATTACTAAAGAAAATGTATGTTTGTTTCATTGTGAATTTCAGGGATTTCTGGGTTCCGGGGTGGATTTCCCCGTTGGGAACGTATCGTTCTTCTTGTTCTTCTCCGGCCACGTGGCCGGATCAGTGATCGCGTCACTGGACATGAGGAGAATGAAGAGGCACGAGCTGGCGTGGTTGTTCGACGTGCTGAATTTGTTGCAAGCAGGGAGGTTGTTAGGGACAAGGGGCCATTACACCATTGATTTGGCAGTTGGTGTTGGTGCTGGGATTCTCTTTGATTCTCTTGCAGGCAAGTACGAGGAGTTTAGCCAGAGCAAGTTATTAAGTCTCAATGGTGATCATATCAATGGTGTTGCTAACCATACAAAACGAAATTTGATTCCATGAAGAGAGGGAAAAAGTAAACAAAAGGAGAGAAAAAGCAAAGGAAAGAAAAAGGGAAGGATGTGTGTGTGAAAAAGTAAATGCAGTCTCAATTGCAATGTTGTTGATTTGTTTATTTAATTTATTTATTTAATGTTGGTTGAAAGTATTGGTGTGATTAGCGATATTGTTTTTACATTTTGTAGATCGGTAATATTAGAGAGACAAAAAAAAATCAGAATTTATTTGATTATTTTTGTAATTAATGAATGTTAATAAGGTAAGTTCTAACTATTTTTAGTTAATTTATTTTGGTTACAAAATATTTTTAAATTATAGATAGTAGTCACTTACTAACTTTCACATGTTGATATAATTAAAGAGATATTTAAATTCATCATTCAAAAAGGAGATATTTAAATTAGAAAATTTGTAATTAGACTTTTAAAAAAATCTATATTTTGGTAAAGGCTTAAATAAATCATAAAATATTCGGTTTTCTGTTTTTGTCTTTGTAAAGGTCTTTGATTTAGTTTTTATCGTTAATATGTTTTGTTAGATATTAATATGACAAACTAAATATTAATCTAGAAGGCTATATTATACAATTATTTTAATGGTAGAAGATATACAAACACCTAGAAGAAGATTTTGAGGAAAACAAGAAGTGTAAGAGTAACATTTAAAAGTGAGAATTGTCAAAGGTGGGTTAAGAAAATAAGGACAATTTATGCAGTTGAATTCATCGCGTGCTAGAACGCCAGGATTGAAACAACACATTTTGTCCTTTGGGATTTAGATTTGGAATTAATGCAGGACTTTATTGTAATTATAAAACAATAAATAGTAAATAATTAGTTTTAAAGGCAATACCAATGAAAATATTTTTCATGTTTGCATGTAATAATAGGGGTGAGCAGGGTTTGATTCGGATTCTAATTCAGAATCGAACCGATCAAAATGTAATTGGTTCGGTTTGGTTTGAATTTGTATTTTTTTGTGTATGTATCTGTCGAATTAAACCAAACTAAATAACAACGAATTGGTTCGGTTTGGGTAATTACGATCAAAATATAATTAGTTCGGTTTGGTTTGAATTTGTATTTTTTTGTGTATGTATCTGTCGAATTAAACCAAACTAAATAACAACGAATTGGTTCGGTTCGGGTAATTAGGTACCGATAACTTTGAAATTCATAAAAAAACTAATTTTTATCTTAAAAATTCAACAAGTACAATAAACATGTAATATCAATATAAATAATTTAAAAATGTTAAACACCAAATACATTAAAAACTAAATTCCTTAAAATCCAAACGTATTAATAGTGAATAATCTCATTAAAAGTCACTAAAAGTCATATATATTTTTTTATTTTTTTATTTAATTAATATATAATCAGGTTTACAGGTTGGTCTGAGTTTTGCATCCCCAGAACCGATATCCGAACCAATCATTAACAAAGGCCATTGATTTGGTTCGAATTGGACCCAATTACCCGTTAATTCCAGAACTAATTTAATTTGTTCGGTTCGAATTCGGACGGGTAATCGGGTATCCACTATCCGTGCTCACCCCTATTTTTTTTTCCTAAATTATTTTTTTCTATTTCAAATCTCTGGTATTCTTCTTATAATTGCTTTTACGGCTCTATTTTCCTTTTTTATACATTTTTTTAGTATAACTCACATTTCATTGACGGATATGAAAATCTTGATGGCGTAATAACTAATACCTTTCAAAAATTTCCAACTAGTAGGTTGGAAATCTTTTCTAATGGCAAACATTTTTCCCACTTAAAATGGAATAGAGAAATTAAACCTTCATAGAATTCTAAACCATTTTTTTCTTCTCTCAATTAATGGACCTGCAGCTTCTATTTGACTTTGGCATGTCATTGTATTCAATAAATTAATATGGTTAGCATTTATTGCATTTTATTCATAATAATTGTCACTTAAATTGTTTTTTTTTTAAGAAATAAAAAATAATTATTTTATATAAAACCACTTTTTTCCAAGGAAATTGCATATATAAACAAACATAACATAGTACTATTTTAATGGTTTGTAATAGTACATTTCTATATATTTATTTATACTATTCTTCACATCATTACATGCATGCTATATAAGTATAAACACTTCATTTTCAGAAAGAGAAATAATAGACCTAAACTTGCAAGATTTTACACTCATTACTATCTAAGGTTGATGGGGGCAGTTATGTATTGCCATTTTTTTCAGTGCAGAGTAGAATTGGAATATACAATGCTTTTATATATATTTGAGTATTCAAATCAACAATAATATGCTTTAATCAAGACTCTTATGCGTATCTGAAATATCGATATTCTAAAGTAGTAATTTTAAACGTTAATTTTAATTATAAAAAATATATACAATATATATTAATTAAAATCAACCATTAAAATTATTGAAACATCAGTGTTTTAGGTATATTTAAATTTTTTCCTTATATATATACAATTCTAATCCTCAGGGTCAGAATCAGCATCAATGGGGCATGTTCCATCACACAAGTGGCTAGTGGGTTGAACTCTATGGAGTTAGGATCTGTGCACCCTGGAACAAGATCTAGATTGCATCTATCACCCTGCATTGTGAAATTATATTCTTAATCAAGAAGGTTTAGCAATCAATTACATAAATCAAATGAAGATGCTATAATGTCTTTGTAGTTTGTACTTACCCCTTCTAATGATAAGTTACCAGTTATAGCACATCTGGTCATGACTACACTTGTGTCTGGGAATACTGCTTTCTCACATGCTCCATCTTTACTCAGTTCCTCTGCCAATCCCTACACCAAAGTCACAAATTTAAGATCATGTTAACTAAATTATCATAATAGCAAGTTAAACACTATATGTGTAGTTACCCCTTCTAATGATAAGTTATCAAAAAGTGAATTGATAAATTTAATAATACAGTGAATCATATTTTTGTTAGTATTGCAAGTGTGAAGAGTGCATGAAGTTAGTCCCACATCAAAGAAAGCAAGAAAGAGTGAGGAGTTTATAACATGAGAGACCCATTAATTTACTATCTAATTCCTTCCCGAAATTTCCTTGGTGGTTGATTTAATTTAATTTTTACTTGTGTAGGAGTTTTTAACCATTTACAATCTCACAATAGAAAATAAAGAACTATGATTATTATTATTATTACCTCGTTAAAGAATTCAATTGGCTTGTTCTGAAAACCTTTGGGAACTTGAAACTGCAGCCTATGGACCATCCCAGTCCACTCCATTTGTGAATGAGAAGATCAAGTTCAAAGCTATACACAAGAGAACAATAACAAGTTAATAACACCACAATAAATGGTTTTTGTCAAGAGTGTACACTTCCATTTTGAGAGAAATAAAATAAATATACCATGCTTAGGAATGCATATTTGGATGGTATAAATTGGCTTATCAGCTTTGCCTCTGTCTTTTCTTAGTATAGCCCTTGGCTCACCACCACACATAATTGGCTGATTAAAACCTCCTGAAAATTTTTACATAAAATTGGAAGAAGAGAAAAAAAAAGGGAAATTTATTATCTATGAGGACTATTTATTCAAAAATGCTGTGACAACTAAATACTTGGTCAAAAATTAGTACCATTAAAAGCAACTCCAAATTCTTCATTAGGTGAAAGTTGAGCTGCTGCTGGATTGTAAAAAAAGCTTTAGCTTTTCTCCCTGAAAGAAATTAAAAAATAAAAAGTTAAACTATTTCATTGAAATGTAATAATTCAGAATTAGTTATAATACAATGTGATAGTGTATGTTACTGTTGAAACTCAGGTGCATTCGACTTTCACGTGAAGTTGATAATTGAGAGCCGTTAGATGATTTGACTGATTTGACTAAATTTTTATCTAACAGCTCTCGGCTATTAACTTCACGTGAAGTCGACTGCACCTGAGTTTTCACCATATGTTACACATACTGAAGTTGGAGGGAGGCCATTCATGGTTTTCCAATATACAGGTGCCCTCCCAAGTTCAAACATTGCCCATGATGGAAGCTTGTACCTAAAAGAATAAAATTATAGTTGAAATTAATCTGAATCAAAACCAAAATAGAAAATGTTATTTCAGTGGGAATTCATACTCCTGAATTTCCTGATATGGAGTTGTTGCAACAGCAGCAGCAGCAGCACTAATCCTTTTATTTGGTTTCACATTTCTCTTCTTCATGGGGTAACATCTTGGTAGTGAAACATTGAGAAAATTATTGGCTGCATCAGAAATGTTACACTGATTTAGATCATCTCATACACATTCTGTTACAAAGGATTCTTAAACATGAAGGTTCTTATGAAATTTGTGTGTTTTATATGTGATTTTCTATATATTATAACTCTATAAACATTATGAATGAAAATAGTGACTATAAATATAGAATCATCACCTTTTTACCAGTTTAAGTAAAATAATTGCCATGAGTCATATAATAAGGTTGTTGGTGAAGATTATTAGCACAGAACATATCTTAGCCTCGTATCAAAGTTCATGTAAATTCAATTTCAATGTAATGATAATTTGTTATAGTTCCTACTTTGGTGGAGAAACTTGACACAAAATCTATAGTTGTTTATTATATCTTCTAAAAGTCTTTGGACTTCTACTTTTTTTTTCTAATCATAACTTCAAAATTCTAGAATAATCAAGCTTTTCTCATTAAATAACATAAGCTCAACTACATGAATTAAACAAGGTGAAAACTCAAACGCAATCAACTTCATATGTAATTGATAGTTGAGAACCGTTAAATGATTTAACTGATTTGATTAAATTTTCATCTAACGACTTTCACTTATAAACTTCACGTGAAGTTGGCTGTAACTAAGTTTCCACAATTAAACAATGATCATTATAATCAAAAGCTAAACTAAACTAAACATAACTAAACATGTGGCGTTTTAATTGATTCTTAAAATTACATAACTAAAGTGAAATAAACGCGTATTAGAAGACTAACCAAGACACAAGGTTGCGTGGAATAACCAAACATTGATACTTTTGTTGTTGCAGCCATCATTGAATCAAATCACTCACACTCTTTTTGTGCCGTCAAATTTGCTTTGCTTCTCCACCACTCTCTTTCTCTGAGGTTAGAAAGAATGATGCAAAGTATAACTAAATCATCATATATCATATGATATCATATAGTAAGATATTTTAATAGCAAAGAGATATTTTTTAAGTTGGCGTGTGGGAAAGTGAGAAGTGGCAAATGGTAAGACACATCTATAACACCCTATTAAACCAAAATTTTGGTAATTTTGGAAAATAAAATAGAAATGAACCTTGTAATTAGTCTTTTTCCATTATAAATAAATAACACCAATATAAAAGAAAACATCAAAAGTTGTACTAGTAATGAGGATAAAACAAAAAAACAAAAAAAAACAAAGGGTTATCTAAGCAATGAAAATAGGCCAATTCTATAGTGCTTATGAGTTTTTGTCTGAATGTTGCTTAACTTACTTTTTGTAGTAAATTTTGATTTTTTAAAAATTATTTATTTTTATATTTTTTAAATAAAATAATAATTTTTAACTCTTTTTAGTAAATAAGCATCACATTATAGACACCATAGCAGTCACCGTAAAAATATCTGGACCTTATTACTTTAGGGAAATCCCATTCATAGGCCAATAGACTTCAAGGATTGCCTTATCCTCCTACACTTTCTTTCTCCTTTTTTTTCTCCCACTTAGCTTTATAACTTCATGCCACGTTTTTCATGAAAAATTAATTACTTAACTAATTAAATTAAAACTCCATTTTCCCCACAAGTGACTGCCACCACAAATTGTGGGTCACTTGCCACATCACAATCACCAAAATCAAACCCCAACAACATAAAACCCCCTTAAAAACCCAAACCCAAGATTCTCCCATTCTCCACCCTCAAAATAGTACAATTTTTTAAGGCCTTATTCATTGTTTTTCATTTTAACAAAAACAAGGGTCTTTTAACAAAAAGGGTCATTTTTTTTTTCCTTCATGGCTCTGATCACATCACAGTCTAAACACCCTCTTCTTAACCAAATTACCACTGTTCACTGTGCAATTCCAAGGTTGAACAGAACTGTGATTGGTCTTGGATCCTTCACAAACAATGTTAAAACCATTAAAGTTTGCAACTTTGACTCAAACCCAAGAAAATTCACTCTTCAAAATCACAACTTTATTACCTATAACAATAACAAGAAGCCAATAACAATAGCAAATGCTGCATTTTCTTCAGAAACTTTGGTGCCACCAGAACAAGAACAAGAAGAGCAAGGGCCATTGAAGAATCAGAGAAGGATTCTGCTATCTGATGTGATTGTGGAGAGAGAGAGGAATGTGTTATTTGGAAGGAAATGGAACTCATTGGATGTTGGAACTGCTGGTGTTGTTCTTGCCATGCATGTTCTTAGCCTCTTTGCACCATTTCAATTCAATTTCCATGCTCTTTGTGTTGCTTTGGCTTTGTATGTTGTGACTGGTCTATTTGGTATCACACTCTCTTTCCATAGAAACCTTTCTCATAGGAGCTTCAAGCTTCCCAAATGGCTTGAATATACATTTGCCTATTGTGGAGTTCTTGCTCTTCAGGTGCAAATTTTTTTTAATTTCACTCAAATACATATTTTTATAAATGCTTGGGACTGAATTGAAGAAGAAAAATGATTTTTTTTTTTTTCAGGGTAACCCAATTGATTGGGTTAGCACTCATAGGTACCATCACCAATTCTGTGATTCAGAGAGAGACCCTCATAGCCCCACTGAAGGATTCTGGTTCAGCCATATGAGTTGGCTATTTGATACAAATTCTATCATAGAAAGGGTATTATAGGAATTTCAACTATTTTCCTATTTCTTTGTCTTTTTGTTAATTTCCCACATGTTAATTCAATAGTACATAAATTTTATTGTTGTTGAATGTATATGTTTGCAGTGTGGGGAGACAAACAATGTTGGTGATTTAGAGAAACAATCTTTTTATAGGTTTATAAGAAGTAGTTACATTGTTCATCCACTTGCTTTGGGAGCTCTTCTTTATGCCATTGGAGGATTTCCTTTTCTTGTTTGGGGAATGGTAAGATAATTTTCTTTAATATCACTTATTTGAATGATATATGACAAATTAAAATGAGGTCATGGAATGCAATGTCAAGTTGGCAATATCTTATTTTATGCATTCAAAAAGTTGTGAAGTAAAGAAGTAAAATCAATCATATACTTTCCATTTTCAATTCATTTGTTATACGGTGGAAACTCAAGTTGCAGCCAACTTCACGCGAAGTTAATAACTGAGAACCGTTAGATGAAAATTCAATTAAATCAGGCAAATCATTTAAGCGTTCTCAACTATCTAACTTCACGTGAAGTTAACTGCACATGAGTTATATATATATGTTATCTACTTAAACTTTGTAGGTATAGGGAGTGTTTACTTGAAGCTTATGCATGAATTGGTTACATGAACACAGGGTGTGAGGATTGTTTGGGTGTACCACATAACTTGGTTGGTAAATTCAGCTTGCCATGTATGGGGGAATCAAGCATGGAACACCAAGGACTTATCCAGAAACAATTGGTATTTCTATTTTCAATCTTTCAACTATGTTATAATTACGCTTATAATTTCTATTAGTGTACTTTATCCTTAATTATTGTGCTAATACATGTTATTTGATTGAATATTAAATTAAAATCTTGGAAAAATTGATAAGGTGGGTAGCATTGCTTGCATTTGGTGAAGGTTGGCACAATAACCACCATGCATTTGAGTATTCAGCTAGACATGGCTTAGAGTGGTGGCAATTGGACATGACTTGGTATGTGGTTAGGTTCTTACAAGCAATTGGATTGGCCACTGATGTGAAGCTACCCTCTCAAAGTCACAAGCAAAAAATGGCATTCAATTGAATGGTGCAAGATTTCAAAGTAGCCACATGAAACATAGTTCTTTGTTCAAGTCCTATGTGGTAGGAAGGGGAAAAAAGAAGGGTATATTAGTAATATTTTAAAAGAAGATAAACAAGTTGGGCAAATGAGGATTTGAGTGAGTGGTACTTTTGTTGATGGCAAAGTTGTTTTGTTAGGCAAGTGAAAGTTGCTTGTAGTTTGTTCCCTTTTTTGGGTGTTACTTTCAGCATTCATGAATAATGAATGTATGATTTGACTATGTATAATTTAACTCTAATAGTTTAGATATAAAACATTATAACCATGTTACTTAAAAAGGGGGTTAATGGTGAAATTAGTAGCTAAAAATGGAGTCATTTTTCAAATTTTTTTTGAAAAATTTTATTAATCAAATAGTCTGTTAAATATTATAAATTAATCATTTGTATCCTTTCGTTACTCGAGTAATAGTTTTGTCGATCATTGATGATATAAAACATTAACTAATAACATATAGGATACCTAACATATCTAATTTTGGACACTAAACAAAAAATAAATATATTTATAAAAATCTATTAATTTAGTCTATTTTTTAATTATATAAATTCTAATCCTAATATCACCTAACAACACTAAATTGATAAATTTGCATAAATATATTTGTTTAGTATCTAATTGGATATGCTAGGTATCATGTATGATGTGAGTTAATATTTCGTATCATCAATCGTTGACGAAATATGTTAATTAAGTGACTGAAGAACAAAAATGATTAATTTATAATTTTTGAATGACTAATTTAATTAATAAAATCTTTTAATAACAAATTTAAAGAATCGGTCATCTTTTATAAACTAATTTGACTATTAACAAAAAAAATTACCGAACTTATTCTCAATATAAAATAAACACATAATTATAGAAATTTTTTTTCGATTACTCTTATGAATACACATAATTTTAATTTATATTAATTGTTATTTTTAGTCGGTATTCTAATGGTTTTAGTCTAATATTATATTTTTAACAAAAAGTTTTAAATATAATTGATTAATTACTAGTTAAAAAAATAAATTATACTGATTTGTTATTAATATTATTATTAAATGATTCATGTTTCATGGTTCATACCAATTCAATGTGTTCAACAGTTCCACCCACATTGGGAAAAGGCAAATGCCATTTTCAGAGCATGATTTTTATTCTTCTTCCGTCCATTTTATTCCAATTTCTTTTAATGGTTTATAATTCTCCCAATGTATGTAAAACATGAGCCTTATCTTATATAAATAAAGAAACAAAACCAAAATTGTGTGATTCATTTTTTCCAAAGTCATAAGCGACTAAAACCTCTTAATATGGTGTTGTGTTAATTGGAATCTTGAATTATCAAACCGACGATTGAACAGTATAATCCACATGTTTTTGTTAATAGCGGTGAGCCCGGACAACATTAATATTATGACCCTTTTTTCTTTTTTTATAGTATCTTCTCACTCGATAAAAATAGGATTAATTTGTTGCGAATATGAGTTTTATTTAAGAATCTATTTGTATACATAAAGTAATATTTGAACGACACTTATTTAAAGTGACGAGTAAATTGATCATTCGATCAATTCAAATTATTTAATATTATGACTTATACCTTTTAAGGGTGTATATAGGCCGAATGAAAACTGCATTTATCCTAACTTAGATTCGACTCTAAATATACATCAGGTCTATTTTGTAGACCCTATTCTAGCTCTAAATCTAATAAAACCTAAATATTTTCGGGTTACAATTATACTAGGTCCAAACTGGATGAAAATGGGTCTTTAAAGCTTTAACAATAATTTATAAAAAAAATTATTTATGATGCACTTATTTATAAGAAAGAAAATTGTTACCGAAAAATTAATATTCATATTTAAACTTAAATTTATTCGTAAATTCTAATTTCATGCTTTTTTAATCTATTTTCTAATTCAATAAATATAATTAAAAATAAAACAAATAATTAATATAATATAATATTAAAATTAATTTAAAATATATATATATATATATATCTTTTTTAACTCTCTTAGAGTATGTATATAGACTGAACTTTTTTTTTCTACAGTATCTTCTGACTCGACAAAAATAGGACTAATCCGTCGCGAATATGAGTTTTTTTAAAGGTCTGTTTGCATACACAAAATAAGATTCAAACTCTCCGTATTTGTTTAAACAAACGAGTGAGTTGATTATTCGACCAATCCAAATTAGTTTAATACTAAGATTTTATAGTGGAGAATTTTAATTTTATTGTATATATATATTCCTTATAACTGAATGTGTATTCAACTGAACTTCATCTGTAATTTAATTTCCACAGAACATTCTCCCTTCAATTTTTAGATGATTTTGAATATTTTTTTAAGTAGTTTAATGTTTGAAATGCTTTTTTAAAAGTTTAAACACATTAGGTACTATTAATTAATTAATAGTTTTCTTTTGATTTTTGTAAACACCGTCCATGAATCTTTATGATTTTGGAATTTCATTTTGGGGTAACCGTCCATTTAATAATTTTGAATGAAATGGGGAATTATATTCAATATTAGTACTATATATTAATTTTTCACATGTTGCATGCATTCTTAAAAAGTTCTCCAGGCACATAAAGTTTGAATTTCTACTAAGCTTTGAAGATGGTTAATAATTTGCTTAATTGTTATAGACATTGTTAGATAATATTCTTTTCTTTCATAAATAACTAAATAAGTCTCCTTTTTTTTGTAAACTTTTTTGGCCCATGATAACTTTATTATATATGTGAATATTTATGGAATATTATTTTTTTTCTCATTTACAATTTAGTAAAAAGAGACCAAAAGTAATATAATAAATATGAATTACTCTATTAGTTCCCAAATAAGTGTCTGTTTTTATCTTTTTATTCAGAGTAAAAAAAATTATTGAAATGTATTAGATTTATAAAATAAAAATATGAGTTTCAAAATTAATATTATTTTTGCCACTCCCTTTTGGGCTGAAAATTGTGAACACGAAAGTATCATTTGGGCTTATCATTTAGTATACTCCATTAATGATGTTACTTATTACTATGTAATCCATATCTCTAGTGATTTAATAAGTGAATTTGTTTTGGGCTTGACTTATCATATGAAAGACATCCATAATGAACCACCATCTAATACTAATAACATTTTTAGTCATGAGACTTAAAATACATAAATAAATTCCTAAAAATTAACAGTTTAGACAAATTAATTCTTAAAAAAATATTAATAAAATTATTTACTATAATAATTATAAATATATTATTTTTAAATTAATTCTTATGATTAAGATAAAAAATTTTAATTTAAACTAACGTGTATACATTTGTTATCGTACAAGATTTTATTGATGTTTTTTTTTTCAAAAATTAATCTATCCAAAATGTAAAATTTTAAAAATTTATTTGTCGCTTCATTAGCGAATTAGAAATTACTCAAATTAGCATTGACTATAAATTGATTGTAGGCTCGAGGTTAATTGCTTTCTCTATTAGATTTTCATTTAATTAGTTACAAAAGAATGAAATCCCTATCATTAGTAAACGTTTTTTGGCTACTAGAAAGTGAAATATTTTTCTTAATGAGTTGTGATTTTTAAGCTATTTTGGATTCATTCCCTCTTAATAGATCATTATCTCAATTTCCAACCCTTAACTTGGGACAACTTAAATACAATTATACCCTAATTTTTTACATGCACATTCTAATCTTAAAACACAACTCTTCAAATCAAAGACAAAAAAAAAAAAAAAGTTAAAAGTATTAATTTGTTCAATAATAATACAGAATTACCATTCAATCATTTTACTCATTCATGAGATGATATCATCTTCTCCAATACCATATCATAATACCTTATAACTTACGAAACGCGGACACTTCGCTGAGTTATCGTGTCCACATGTTAGACACATTTCGGACATGATATTTACTGGTATTCATCCGATATGCGTGTCTGTTGTGTTCAACTGTGTCTTAATAAAAAGTAAAAAAAATTTTTCCAGACACATTTGGACACACCTAAAATCCTAAATATCATCATGTGTAAGTATATCTAGTCTTATTCTTAACATGAAATAAATTTAGATATAATATATATTATTATTTATTAAAACAAAAAATATTTTAAATACTTGATATAATTAAAATAAAATATTAAAAATAATTAAAAAAATAATTTATAATTTATATGTATGCGTATCATGTGTCTTATAAGATTTTAAAATTCGTGTATTGGTATGTTCCGCGTCGTGTCGTGTACCGTATCCGTGCATAGCTTATAACTTTTATATTAGAGTAAAGACTCATGTATAATTATTTTCGTGTGAAACTAATATTTGAGAATCGTTAAAAAATTATTTAGTTAAACTTATTAAAGTATCTAATAATTTCTAAATATTAACTTACATAAAAATAATTATCGGAGAATTTTCACTTTTATATTAATCAATTGTTGTTTGTGTGGAATCTGGGTGTAACTCATAACACAGTACAGATTCATTGGGGAAAAAAATGATGAAGAAGAAAGTGGAATATTCAAAAAGTAAATTAAGGATAACCATAAATATTACTCCTAGAATTAACAACCTCGAGCATTGGAACCACCATTTTTTTCATCATTACCTTTATAACTTAATCACCATGCTTTCATGACCTCATAGTTGTATACATTTTATGAACATGAGCAACAAAATTAAAATAATCCTAACAATAGAAGAAGCAAGATTATAATATATATTTATTTCCGCAATGCTTTTATCGAGCAAGGACAAAAAGATTATACTATTGATTATTATTATTATATCATTTAATTTGGGAGAATGAAACAATAATAATCATATGAAGAGAGACAGAAAGGTATAGCTTGATGCAAATAAATTAATTAATGGAGTGTTATAAGCACGAGGGAACAAAAGGCACGATATAGATGAAGTCTATGGACTATGGTTTAATATACTATACACTATATTTTTAATTTAACATTGGTACCTTCGCATTCAAAAAGTGCATTCTGTGAATTATTATGCAAATTTAATTTCCGTTGATTATTGGTCAGAATATGTTATATACGATAGTTTTCTTAGGAATGTGTAATTACCAATCTTATTTTTATTTTCATTTTTCCCCTCATATTTTTTATATAAAATTTCAATATATTTCTAAAGTGTTTCAATTTTCACCCTACGGTTATTTTATTAATTATCAAACTGTTACACCGTCTTACTTTTATTAAAGATATAATTATTAATACATATTTATCTCCTCCAATCTGTTTAAGTTTTTGAAAAAATGGTATTATGATAAATTTAATTTTTATTGCATATAATTATTTAAATATATTATAGTATTATTAATATATCATCATAAAAAAGCAATATATTGCAAGAGAAATTCTCCTAATTAATTCTCATAAATATTCTCTAATTATTTTCTATAATTTTTTTATTTTACTTGAATATATAATTACCCAAATCGAACCAATTCGATTTTATTTGAATTAAATCAGTACAAATCTAAATTAAAAAAAAATACAACCCAATTATATTTTAATTTATTCATGTACATTTTTTGGCTTAAATTAAAACCAACCTGGTCCAATAACATTCTAATTACTTTTCTTAGAACAGTAATGTTCCTACCCTGGCCCAACGCTATGATCCAGGTCCAAATACGCCAAAAGGTCCAATCCAAAGATTGGCCTTCGTTATTCACCGACCTCTTCAAAAGAGGTCGGACTCAACACAGACTTCTTTCCAAAGAAGTCGGGCTCAAGAGATAGCTGGCAGGTAACACTTATTCAAATAAGTAACTGCCCCTGAAATCTCTCAACCCACTTCTAGAAGACATATCTCAACAATCCCTAGATAAAGGGACGGTTATCCACCTAAAAAGGTGGCACTACTCCAACGGTGGTTATTGGATCACCACTATAAATATCCTGACACTCCTCAGGTATCTCTAAATTCCAATACATTCTAAACCTGCTTAACCCCTTGCTGACTTAGGCATCGGAGTGTCTTTGCAGGTACCACCCCCCATCTCTTGGAACACACAACTCGGAGGCGGCTCCCAGACGTAAACCAAGTCGGAGACCACACTCCTCCAGCGCTTGGGCCTCAAACAAGTCCAACCACCGTCCGGTTCTAGGTAAGCCCCGGAACATTGGCGCCGTTGCCGGGGACCTGGAGCTCAACTCTTGATAATGGCGGATGATCAATAACATAGTCAGACAACCACTCGACATGAATAAGATGCAAGCATGTTAAAAAGAAGTTGGAATACAGTTTCTATGGATACCAGAAATCCCGTAAAAACTTCTCCCAATGGGCAGAGGATATCAAATAGGGATGATGATTCTACTTCTACAGTTAAATTGGATTAAAAGAGAAGAAAGCACCGTCCCAAGGCCATTGTAAGAAGCAAACCAAGACGAACTCGAAAGCCAATTGAATAAAAGAATTTTCAATTCAGAAAATTCAATTGGCAAAAGGAGTTACGTAAAAAAAAAGACGAACTCGAAAGCCAATTGAATAAAAGAATTTTCAATTCAGAAAATTCAATTGGCAAAAGAAGTTACGTGAAAAAAAAAAGAGAGGAAAAGGGAACGTGACTAATCCCAACCTCTTCCTGAAATAAGATGGACAATGACATCTGTGCCAACTTACAATCTCGGAAAAATCTATGATACCCACTCATGAAATGGAACAGTTGCATGTTCCAAATACACAACATCAGCCAATTTGAATGCAACCCAATCCGACAACGGAGTGATGAATCCAGTTTTTTCTTCAGTGGATTCACCTGTCAATTACAACAGTGAATAACACAAAGAATTCTCATGGTACACCTTTCGTTGGTTGCTCACAAATTACATCACTGCCAATGAATATGGAAAGAAATATTCCTGTGGTAGAATTTGATGTTTGCACACCAATAGAGATGGATGTCTTCCAGGAAGAAAATTGGAATCCGATCCAAAGAAAAAAGAAAGTCGGGGTGACAAAGGCCCAGTCTTCATTGGAGGGAATGATGGTCAGACTCTTCTTCAAAGGTCGGATGAGCCGGGAGCTCACCAAAGAAAATCCGACCTCTTTTAGAGAGCTCACGAAGAAAAGTCCGACCTCTTTTAAAGGTTAGACTTTACAATAAGGTTGGATGAGTTGGGAGCTCACCAAAGAAAATCCGACCTCTTTTAGAGAGCTCACGAAGAAAAGTCCGACCTCTTTTAAAGGTCAGACTTTACAATAAGGTCGGATGAGTTGGGAGCTCACAAAGAAAATTCGACCTCTTTTAGAGAGCTCATGAAGAAAGTCCGACCTCTTTTAAAGGTTAGACTCTACAATGAGGTCTAAAACCTCATTGCTCAGAAGAATCCGACCTCTTTAGATCCGACAAGGAAAAAATCCGACCTCGTTTTGGAGTCTGTAAAAATCCGACCTCTTTCACGATCAACTCTACAATGAGGTCAAAAACCTCAAAGAATATAAAGGTGAAACTCTACACTGAGATAAAAAAACCTCCAGGCTGATAAAGAAAAATCCGACCTCTTTTTGGAGTTTATGAAAAAAAAAATCCGACCTCTTTCATGATCAACTCTACAAAGAGGTCGAAAACCTCGAAGCTTACCTGAAAGAAAAATCCGACCTTTTCTAGGGATCGAAGCTTATGAAGAAAATCTGACCTCCTCTGAGGATTCAAGTCTACAAATAAAAATCCGACTTCCTTTAAGAGCTTACAAAGAAAAGTCCGACTTCTTTCTTGAGATACAACTTCGAGAACCAGATCCCAAGCATAAATGGCCATGAGAAGGTCATACGAAGAAATTTCTCAACTAACAACCTCGTCTTGATCCAAAATGACATCGGACCAAAAGCGGACGAAGAAAGGCCAACACCAAAATGAAAAGATCCAACAAAGTCACTTAAGACTTGAAAAAGAACTACTACAACATACTCAACTTACTCGAAAACAATCTACCTAGATTGTGCCATGTTTACAACAAAAGGGATACTACAGCTAGAAAGCGCACCTTACTCCTTAATGCACACTTTTTCTGACTTGAAGTGATGAGATCCAAAGTGGCGTAAGAAGTTATAAATGCAAATCGTGGTCCGACCTCATTAAGCCACTTGTACTAAATCAAACTGGCAAGGAGCAAAGCCTAAAACGAATTGCACAAATAACTTAAGGACAACGTGATCATAATCAAACATCAACACGAAGAGGATGTAAACCCGACGTCACAACAATTTGTTTAAAACAAATTGAGAAAGGATGGCGATTTATAAGAATGCCTCCTCAAGCCAAGAGATAAGTATCCAACCTTACTAAGTTGACACAACAAGTATAAAACAAGTTATCCGACCTCCCAAAAAGAGAGTCTAAAATAACTTGTAAAAGTCACATAGCAACAAATAGTAAGATTCAAGAATGGTATGACTGAATACTCGAGTCTGACTTTATGAAGCTCGACCTCGAGTAGGGGCATTGGCTTATCATGAAAGCTAAGTCCAAAATTATTAAAAACTAAAGACAACATTCTACAATGATGCTAGAGCACGAAAGAAGAACGTGACCCCCTTCCAGAAACCTGAGAGCAAACTCAGATAAGGAAAGAGCTCTTGAGACAAAAGATGGCTACGAGATTCGCCGCAAAAGACCTCATCTTGATAAGAAAAAATATCAGGCTACTGAGTTCGGGCGAATGAAAGCTGACAACAAAAAGGATAGGACCCTACAAGATTACTGAGATCTTAGGAAAAGGTTATTACAAGGTGACCGACTTAAACAGCACCGAGCTACCAAGGTCGTGGCATGCTTGTAACATGAAAATGTACTATAGCTAAAAGCAAACTCTACTCCCTGATATACTCTTTTTCCAACTTCATGATTTTTTCCCAAAAATTAAAGGATTTTTTCTGAAAAAGGGTTTTTAACGAGGCATCATAGTAGAGACTAAGGGATCATAGATAGTGAAAAACCCTTAGTAGCAGTAAAAGTACCTTCGCAAACAAATAAAGATATTTTATCTCTTATAAATTCCTTCTCGTTTTTCTTTCTTTCTACGAAACGCGCCGACTTAAGCTCGACAAAACGTGAAAATCCCATGAACTGACCTAGATGGTCGTCAGGATAAAACGACGAGGTACAAGTCGGTGTAAAGAGGTTATAAAAGTCGATCGTAATAAACTCGGAAATTATCTGACTTACAAGTCGGAAAAACCGAGAAAAAAGGAAACGCATCGCAAAAATAACCTAAATCATAAGAGCTCAATAAATCAAAATTGAGTATAAGGAATACCAAAAAGAGATCAGGAAACCTATTGAAAGCACTAAGGCAAAAGGCTGTCCCGAGTTGTTAAGGAAAACTTAACTTAAAGAAAGGGACAGTCAGCCAAGAAAAAGGTTTTTCAAAACAAAGATCAAAAATGTTTTTTCTAAGATTACTGAAATCTTAGAAAAGAGCTACTACAAAGTGTCTAACTTCAAGGGTGAAAACCTACCCAGGTCGCAACACACCTCCAACATAAGGAGATAAAACAATTTCTTATGAAAATTGATTTTCTACAATTAACACACACCAATTGAAGCTCGATAAACCGCGAAAATCACGGGCCAATCATATAGAAATCGCCTGGATGAAGCGACGAGGAACCAATTGGTGGAAAGAAGTTACATATGCGAATTGGAAAGAAAACACCTCGAAACAGCTCGGGCCAAACGGGTTGAAAAAGTTGTGTTTAGAACAAGTCACAAAAGTAACTTAACTAAATATGCCCCTTGAGGCATAAATACGATCTAACAACTTGATCCACACGGATAACAAATGGATCGTACAAAATCTTAAGCCCACAATCTCATCTCTACAAGTTCTAAAAATAAACGACCTAGTCGTATAAAATGGAACACTTTCACAAAAACAAGTTGTTCCAAGAAAACTTGTTCTAGCATTCACAACAACATAAGGATAACTTGGATTAAACGAGTTATGCCAATCAACCATATTTTCAACGAAATTGTGTTAAGCACAAGTCATGTCTATCTAAAAGCAAAGCTTTAAAAGTGATTTGTATCAAAATGAATCACTCCAACCAAACGACTCGTATAGAAACGAGTTAAAAAGGAAGGATTGTAAACGTTTTTGAACAAAATCGAACGTAAAAACTATCCTCCAAAACAACTTGGATAAAACAAGTTGAATCATACACAAGGACGACAACCTTGTAAAAACTAGAAAGGGGAGGGAATAAGCATATAATCCCTTCACCTAAGGCGCCAATTTATGCTCGACAAAGCGCAAAAATCACGAGCTGGCCTTTTCAATGGTCGCTCGGATAAAGCAACGAGGTATAAATTGGTGTCCAATGGTTATAATACGGCTTGATGATTTAAAACAACTCAAACCCATGAGTTGAACAAAATCAAGTAAAAAATAACCTAAGTAATTTGTATTAAAATAAATTGCGCAAAACAACTTGATATATAACGAGTTGTGCTTCAAAAAAGTGACTTGTATAAAAAACAAGTCATCTAGAAAACTCAGAATGAATGAGTTCAACAAAAAAGGCTTCATTTGAAAATCCTTTTTGCTTGATTGCTCGAGTCCTACTTCATAAAGCTCGACCACGAGCAGGGGCATAATGGATAAAGCAACGAAGTCCGATGGTTATAAAGATGATCTGATAGTTTAAAAGGACTCAAAATAAACAATTTGTACTTGAAACAAGTTGTGAAGTCCAAAAAAAAAACACAGCTCGAATTTAAATGAGTTGTATGAAATTAGATCAAGAAATAGCCACGTTTTAATTAAACGATTTGAAATGAAACAAATCGTAAGACCTTAAAACTACTCGCATCGAACGAGCTAGATGTGGTTATACTAAAAAATAATTACGAGTTTTGAAATAAACGATTTGTATCAAAACAAGTCGTAAGAAATCAGAATAAGTTTCAGAAAGGTGATTTGTATTAAAACAAGTCATGTATCCTCAAAACAACTCGAATTGAACGAGTTGTACGAAACCAGGACAAGAAATATTCTTTGGTTAAGCACGATGTGCTAAAATCAGTCATACAAAGCCTACAAGCCTTAAATAACTCAGAAAGAACGAGTTGAACCAATCAGTCTTTAATAACTCGGAAAGAACGAGTTGTACCAATCAGTCTTAGAAAAAAGACCTGGCCAAAAACAAGTCGTTTAAAGAGGGAAAAGTATTTATAGCACGCCAGGGGCATAAGGGTAAATTGACGCGATCATTAAAGAAACGCGCTGTTACCAATGTAACTGCTCCCACGTGTAAATGCGAAAACCCCAACGGACGCGACGTTTGATTAGACTTGGCGATTAAGAAATTTAAAATCACGTCGGCTACAGACCCAAGTTCGATACTCGAATCCAACTCATAAGCAAAAGAGATTGGACTCGAGTAGGGGCACTGTTCCTACCCTGACCCAACGCTATGGCCCAGGTCCAAATACGCCAAAAGGCCCAATCCAAAGATTGGCTTTCGTTATTCATCGACCTCTTCAAAAGAGGTTGGACTCAACACAGACTTCTTTCCAAAGAAGTCGGGCTCAAGAGATAGCTGGCAGGTAACACTTATTCAAATAAGTAACTGCCCCTGAAATCTCTCAACCCACTTCTAGAAGGCATATCTCAACAATCCCTAGATAAAGGGACGGTTATCCACCTAAAAAGGTGGCACTACTCCAACGGTGGTTATTGGATCACCACTATAAATATCCTGACACTCCTCAAGTATCTCTAAGTTCCAATACATTCTAAACCTGCTTAACCCCATGCTGACTTAGGCATCGGAGTGTCTTTACAGGTACCACCCCCCATCTCTTGAAACACACAACTCGGAGGCGGCTCCCAGACGTAAACCAAGTCGGAGACCACACTCCTCCAGCGCTTGGGCCTCAAACAAGTCCAACCACCGTCCGGTTCTAGGTAAGCCCCGGAACAAGTAATATTAGAGAGATAAATAAAAAAAAATCAAAATTTGTTTTATTATAATTAATAAATATTAAATAGGATAAATTTTGGTTAATTTTGACAATTTTTTTTACTATCAAACATTTTTCGTTCTTAGAATTTATCAGCATAAATTTATTATTTAGATGAAAAAAAGGGAAAGAATAAAAATGCCAAAAAACATGAATTGTTCGATGTTTAATACAGAGCATGCCTTTCAAGCAAGCATTTCAAGATGATAACAAATCATGCTTCTAATTATTTAAGTTAATTAAAGTAACTTATAAATTAAAAGTATATGTAAGCCCATAACCTAGATTGAGCTGCATTCACACTTTTGTTTGGTTAAAGTGTAGATTTATCGGTTGCATGTGTGGATTATTATTCAAACATACATATTATATCATTGTAAACAAATTATTAAATAATTTTGACACAAAAGTATATTATTTAATTTTAAGTTTGAAATAATATTATAATAATAATATTGTTATATAATTTACCAGTGCACTTATGGTCACCTATATATGTTTCTGTATTTCGCTCAAAGTTGAAGAGATTGAACCCCAAAAATAGGCCAACAATAAAGACAAACTAAAACAAACAAAAAAAGGGTGTTCTCCATTTTAAGTGCACAACTAGCTTATTGCTTAGGCAATTGAACTTATTTATTATTTGCAACTTTGAATTATATATTTATTTTTTTATCTGTATTATGCTAATTAATAATGTTTAACAGACAGAAAAAATCAGTTAAAATAGTCTAAATTTGTCTTATTTAATATTTATTAATTATTGCTATAATTAATAATAAATATTAAATAAAATAAATTTAAATTTTTTTCCTCTCTAATGTTATCGATTTTAGAAGAAAATTAAGTATTATGTTAATATCTAAGGAGTTAAATTATTGTCTATTAAAAAAGTTTGGGGATTAAATTACATATGAAGCAAAGTTCAAAGCAAGTTGTATTTCTTTTTTATCTCCCAATACTATATTTGAAAAACTAATAATTTTTCTAATGAATTAATACTTTCATTTCATATTTTTTCCAATTTAAGTAGCTTAGTAACCTTTAAATCACCCACCCCAAAAAATATATATAAATAATTATTAATAAAATTAAACCTTTATATTATGTCCAAAACACCCTTTATGTTATTACTATCAATAAGTATATGTTTGGGGGTTATAATAGCTTTGATAACATTATTAATGTTTAGAATGAATATCGTTTTTATTTTCTTTTTAATAATTGATAAAATTCTGAAATTAAATTAGGGTATGAAGGAACATAAAGAAACAAAGAAAGAAAACATCACAGGTTCTTGTTCCTAATATTCCACTACAAATACACCCTTATAAGTATAGACAAAATATATGGACACCAAAACATAAAGCACATGCCACCTTATAAACCTTAATGAAAAACAGCTTTTTGCATTGTGTACACCTTCTACTGCAACAGTAATGGAATTATTAACTTATATATAAGAAATATAATTACCATTTTATACTTCAGGATCACATAGGAACTAAATATAAATAACAGGAAGCTTAGACAATGAGACACCAAATATTATGTATTGTCTCACTGAATTAAAGACATCTTCCGCATTATTGTTATATATGATCTATAGTGAGTTCATTATAATAATATGTAATTATTTTTTGTGAAAATTGTGGTAAAGTCGACTTCACGTGAATTTGATACGCGAGAGCCGTCGGATGAAAATTTAGTCAAATCAGTCAAATTATCTAACGACTTTCAAGTATAACCTTCACGTGAAGTCGACTTCATTTGAGTTTCCATTATTATTTTTTTCTTTCATGATATCTTTTAAGTCTCATAGAATAAGAATTAATTTGTTATAAATCGAGATTTTATTTAAAGATTTTCTGTTCTCAATAAATTACTTCATGTAGAAGATAAAATTTAAATGCAACCACTAATCTGATTCAAATTAGTTAGTCTATAATTAGTTAATATCATTAAAATGTGTAACATAAAAAACAAAATCATTAATAATTTGTACATTTATTGTAAAACAATTTATAACACATTTAGCTCAATTCTATCTACATACTAATTATAATGATAAAACGTAGATCCAAAAAAAATTATTAACTTATACAGTAAAATTATGTTTTATTTTAAAATATAATTTAATTTTAATATAAACGACGGTCTAACGAAGCTGGTACATTTAGACGACTTTTAAAATAATAAATTTAAAATTTAATTATTTTTATTGATATAATAATACACAATTAATTGTCTATACAATATTATTTTCTACTAATAATGCATAAAAATTATATTCATAAAAGTTAACAATATATATAAATAAATTTATGAAAATATTATTAGCAACATATTATGAGCTAGCTAGGTTTCTGGTAGGGTACCCGATTATCGATATATGAATATATCCTTTTGAAAAGTGTTGTACTCTTCTTGTTGTCAAGCACTTCCTTTAATTTCTCCATTCACATTACAGATTCATCAGGTGCCTTTGGTTCTACACCCACACATTTCGAAAGGAGAGATGTGGTTATTTCAATAACATAAAGGAGGATATATGATTATTTTTTAATTAAAAATATAAAATACAACAACAACAACAAAGTCTTGTCCTACTAGTTGAGGTCGGCTACATAAATCAAACAATGTTATAATGTTTTATCATGTATTATGTCTACAAAGAGACTGTTTACTATGTAAATGGTGGAAGTGAACTCTATATATTTTTTTAATTAAAATTCATATACAATAGAAGTTATTAATTTAAAATTATTGGTTCTCATCATTTTACAAAAAATAAAAAATAAAACATGCAAACGTACTTCTCACTTTTTACATAATTAAGAGCGATCAATAAGAAAAGTTATGTATTAGAGAATAAGAACATCAAAATATGGGTGGTCAAAATAAGTATAATTTGACATGGAATAAAATAGTTGGATGTATCAAAAAAGTAAAAAGAAATATAGGCTTTTGCCCTAGATTCATAAAATTGTTTTAAGTTTGGATACTTTAGAAATGTCTCATCAGCTAACAAAATTCTATCATTTTAATTTATCTCCTAATTATTAAATGAGTAAAAATTTAAATATATGTGATACTTTTTGAAAACATAAAAAGAGAAATTTAAGAAAGATTGAAATTTTTTTATTTATAAATTAAGAGAATAAATTAAGACTTCAAGTATAACTGCACATTTATTTAGAATTTTTAGAAGTAACACAAGATAATACATTACTATATTATTAGAGTGAATTTAGTTACTTTTTAAATAGTTTTTATATATTTGTATAAATTTTTAAAATATCAAGAAGTTTTAATTCAATAATTATTAAAGTTTTGTGAAAAATAATAAATTAATTATATAAAAGCTAAAGTTTTAAAATCACTTTAGTAGTATATAATAGTATGGATAATATTATTTTGAAAAGTGCAGTTTTAGCAAAAAGTAAAGATTGCTTTTATTCGTAAAAAAAAAAATTTAAAAAAAATTATCATATGTATGTATTGAATATATTTTTTTATAAATTTAGTAAATATGTAATATTGAATTTAAAAAGTTTGGAAAAGAGAAAAAAAAGTGGAAGTGGAGCATATTGCAGCACGTGGCCACCATGGGCAGAAGCTTTTTGAATTGAAGTGACTGAGTTGAGTCACAGAACAGGGCCTTGTTCAACGGGCGTTACCCCTTCCCTCTGCTCCTCTCAGCCCTGACTTCAATGCACCACCATTTCTTCTTTTTTAACTTTAATTACCATTCCTTCCTC